>NC_056739.1:110922218-110994718 GCF_019279795.1 Protopterus annectens
CTAACCATTCCTTCAGATCAAAATGTAGCAGAGTCTGAGTGAGCCTTTCTAATAAACCTCTGAAATGTTTTATTTTATCCCTTAAATAGAAGGTTTAGTTCCTAGCTCCACCCCCTCAGTTCACAAATGATTAACCTTAAGTGACCTCTTCTATCTTATGCATGAGTCCTTAATTGATCAGTCCTAATTTCTGCCTGACTCACAAAAGAAAGAGCTGTGGTGTCTTTTGGAGTTTTATTATGCAGTTAAAAGCAGAACAAAAGTAAAACACAAGGCAAAGAAAACAAATCACAATATTCAAAATATAAAAAGGCAATAAACGAATACAAAATACAACAAATAAAAAGCAAACTAACCTTTCCTTCACAGCAAAGTGTAGCAGAGTCTGGGTGAACCTTTCTAATAAAGCTCTGAAATGTTTTATTTCACCACTTAAATAGAAAGTTTATTTCCTATCTCTGCCCCCTCAGTTCAAAAATGATTAACCTTAAGTGACCTCTTCTATCTTATGTATGAGTACTTAATTGATCAGTTCTAATTTCTGCCTGTCTCACTAGAGACAGAGCTGTGGTGTCCTTTGAAGTTTTAATATGCAGTTAAAGGAGAATAAAAGTCAAACACAAAATAAAGAAAACAAATTGCAGCATTCAAAATATAAAAAGGCAATAAACTCATACAAAATACAACAAATAAAAGCAAACTAACCATTCCTTCAGAGCAAAGTGTAGCAGAGTCTGAGTGAGCCTTTCTAATAAACCTCTGAAATGTTTTATTTTATCCCTTAAATAGAAGGTTTAGTTCCTAGCTCCACCCCCTGAGTTCACAAATGATTAACCTTAAGTGACCTCTTCTATCTTATGTATGAGTCCTTAATTGATCAGTCCTAATTTCTGCCTGACTCACAAAAGAAAGAGCTGTGGTGTCTTTTGGAGTTTTATTATGCAGTTAAAAGCAGAACAAAAGTAAAACACAAGGCAAAGAAAACAAATCACAGTATTCAAAATATAAAAAGGCAATAAACGAATACAAAATACAACAAATAAAAAGCAAACTAACCTTTCCTTCACAGCAAAGTGTAGCAGAGTTTGGGTGAACCTTTTTAATAAAGCTCTGAAATGTTTTATTTCACCACTTAAATAGAAAGTTTAGTTCCGAGCTCTGCCCCCTCAGTTCACAAATAATTAACCTTAAGTGACCTCTTCTGTCTTATGTATGAGTACTTAATTGATCAGTTCTAATTTCTGCCTGTCTCACTAGAGACAGAGCTGTGGTGTCCTTTGAAGTTTTAATATGCAGTTAAAGGAGAATAAATGTAAAACATAAGGTAAAGAAAACAAATCACAGTATTCAAAATATAAAACGGCAATAAAGTAATACAAAATACCACAAATAAAAAGCAAACTAATATTTCCTTCACCGCAAAGTGTAGCACAGTCTGGGTGAGCCTTTCTAATAAAGCTCTGAAATGTTTTATTTTACCCCGTAAATAGAAGGTTTAGTTCCTAGCTCCACCCCCTCAGTTCACAAATGATTAGCCTGACTCACAACAGACAGAGCTGTGGTGTCTTTTGAATTTTTAATATACTGTTAAAAGCAGTATAAAAGCAAAACACAAGGTAATGAAAACAAATCACAGTATTCAAAATAGAAAAAGGCAATAAACTATTAGAAAATACAACAAATAAAAAGCAAATTAACATTTCCTTCACAGCAAAGTGTAGCAGAGTCTGAGTGAGCATTTCTAATAAAGCTCTGAAGTGTTTTATTTGACCCCTTAAATAGAAGTTTTAGTTCCTAGCTCCACCCCCTCAGTTCACAAATGATAAACCTTAAGTGACCTCTTCTATCTTATGTATGAGTCCTTAATTGATCAGTTCTAATTTCTGCCTGACTCACAAGAGACAGAGCTGTGGTGTCTTTTGAAGTTTTCATATGCAGTTAAAAGCAGAATAAAAGTAAAACATAAGGTAAAGAAAACAAATCACATTATTCGAAATATAGATAGGCAATAAACTAATACAAAATGCAACAAATAAAAAGCAAACTAACCTTTCCTTCACAGCGTAGTTTAGCAGAGTCTGGGTGAGCCTTTCTAATAAAGCTCTGAAATGTTTTATTTTACCCCTTAAATAGAAGGTTTAGTTCCTAGCTCCACCCCCTCAGTTCACAAATGATTAACCTTAAGTGACCTCTTCTATCTTATGTATGAGTCCTTAATTGATCAGTTCTAATTTCTGCCTGACTCACAAGAGTCAGAGCTTTGAAGTTTTAATATGCAGTTAAAAGCAGAATAAAAGTAAAACACAAGGTAAAGAAAACAAATCACAGTATTCAAAATATAAAAAGGCAATAAACTAATACAAAATACAACAAATAGAAAGCAAACTTACCTTTCCTTCACAGCAATGTGTAGCAGAGTATGGGTGAGCCTTTCTAATAAAGCTCTGAATTTTTTTATTTTACCCAATAAATAGAAGGTTTAGTTCCTAGCTCCACCCACTCAGTTCACAAATGATACCTTAAGTGACCTCTTCTATCTTATGTATGAGTCCTTAATTGATCAGTTCTAATTTCTGCCTGACTCACAAGAGACAGAGCTGTGGTGTCTTTTGAAGTTTTAATATGCAGTTGAAAGCAGAATAAAAGTAACAGAAAATGAAAAGAAACCAGTCCTGTTCAACTATAAAATAACCACAGTCGGACAGTAACTTAGCGCTTTCGTCCACTTTTTGTGAACTTCTTCAGAAATGAAATTACCCTACCCAAGATTCCTTTTTTATTACCAGTCATTGGTTAATCAATTAAATACAGGAAGTGACATAGTATCCATTCAGCTGAAATTAAAAAAATACAAGTAAATACAAACTAATAAACAATAAATATATATATTTGCTATTTAAAAAATACCATACATCTGATTAAAAAATCAATGTAAAAATGTTTGCATAAGTTACTATTCTATTACTTTTTGATGAATGTTAACACCTGTTTTTTAAAATCTGTTTTTTAAAAAAACATTTTAAATTTATAGTTTCATTTAGACCAGGTGCATTGTCTGCACCTAGGTATAACTGCCAAAATGCTTCCTTACACTCTAATATGTTGTTTGCATCCCCACTAAAGGGAACTTTTTCCAATCTCTCTAACACAAAAAATACAAACATTTCAGAGCTTTATTAGAAAGGCTCACCCAGACTCTGCTATACTATGTCACTTCCCGTAATCCACAGTGAAAAACTTCTCAAAAGCAAACTTCTCACTTCTCAAAACCGAAGTGGAATCCTTCAAGGCCCCAGGGCCAGTGGAAACTACAGCCCAAACTGCAGAATCCTATATAAATGCATTCTACGGACATCTCCAGGAATGCATGGATCATGCTATCCCAAACAAAACCAAGACCCAATCATCCAACGGCAGGCTTCCTGTCTGGTGGACCCCTGCCATAAATAAACTGTACAACAGAAGGAGGAAGCTACTACATGATAGAGCAAAATCCCTAATAGGGAAGGTATCTCTGATCAGTACTAGCAAAAAATTACGATCCCTCATAAAATCCTCCAAGGCCAGATTCGAAAGAAAAATTGCACAGGACACCAAAGACAATCATAAGGCTTTTTTCAGTTATGTTAGAAACCTGGGATGCAACTCCCAGACTTGTTCTGAGTTGATTCTAAACGACAAAAAATACACTGAACCCACAGACATAGCCGATATCCTGGCAGACAGGTTCAGTGCAAACTCCCCCCCCCCCCCAAAAGAGCAAGTATCTATCCCGGCAGAGGGCTGCCTCCCAAACATCTCAGATGCTAAGGTGAAGGCTGCCCTCTCCAAAGCAAAAAACACTGCTTCCATGGGACAAGATGGCGTCCCAGGTTGCGTCCTACATGAACTACAAGAGGAACTAATCCCTCAAATAAAACAGCTATACAATCTCAGCCTCACTACAGGATATGTGCCCACAGAATGGCGTACAGTAACAGTGGTCCCACTCCAGAAAGGTGGAGCCTCTACGGACCCTGGAAACTATCGCTCCATAAGCCTGACTAGCTTAGTCTGCAAGGCTATGGAGAGGATCATCATGGAACTCATAAACAAAGACATTGGGGACCTACAGACACTAGATCCTACCCAGTTCAGCTTTGTCAAGGGCAGATCCTGCCTTTTGAACCTGGCTGACTTCTTTGAAACAGTCACCAAAGCCATAGATGAAGGGAAAGTAGTACACACAGGCTATCTGGACCTTGCAAAGGCATTTGACACAATACCCCACTCGGGCATCATAGATAAGCTATCCAGCTTAAATATAAACCCCTATGTCACAAGATGGGTCGCAAACTGGCTCAAAGACAGAACCCACAGAGTGAGAGTTGCTGGAGCCATGTCAGACTCGAAACCGGTCACAAGTGGCGTCCCACAGGGTTCTGTCCTGGGATCACTCTTGTTCAGTATATACTTTTCCGAGGTACAGGCAAATGTGGGAGGACTATGGCTCACCAAGTTCACAGATGACTGCAAGCTGGGCGCCATAATCAACTCTCCAGCTGACACAAACATCCTTCAAAAAGGTCTCACAGAGACAGATAACTGGTGCCAGCACCATGGTTTAAAGCTAAATGCCAAAAAATGTATAGTCATACCCTTTGGCAAAAACAATGTGCCCACAAATTACCACATAGGCAGAAACCCATTAAGTACAGAGAAAGTTATTAGGGACCTGGGGACTCAAGTTGATAGCAATCTCTCCTTTGAAAACCACATTGCCAAAGTGGTTAGAAAGACCTTCTACATAGCCCACCTCATCACGAAGGGTTTCACATCTAGATCAAGAGAGGTAATCGTGCCCCTTTATTCATCCCTCATCAGGCCCATCATAGAATACAATGCCCCTTTTGGGATGTACCTTACCCGACACCTGCAGCAATTAGAAAGACCCCAAAACTATCTCACCAAGAGGATCAAGGGTCTCAAACAGATGCCATATGCTGCTTGGTTAAAAAACTCCAGCTCTACTCAGTTGCATACCGCCTACTTCGAGGCGATCTATGCCTAACATACAAAGCTATGTCAAATCCAGAATTAATGGACATGCTCCACCTCAGTAAATCTAAATCGCTTAGAGCCACACGCTCGAGGGACTTGAACCTCAGCACAGATATAAATAGAACTTGCTGGAGGGACAGGTTCATAACCCAGAGGCTCCCTTCACTCTGGAATAGAATCCCAGTTCATGTGAGGCAGAGCACCTCGCTGAATCTCTTCAAGAAGAATCTCGATAAGTGGATGGGGGGTCGTAGGTTTGTCCCAGGGATTACTCCCGTGTCACTATTAGACAGAGGCAGAGTAAACTAAACGTTAAAAAGGGCACAGTATACTCAAATCAAGGGGTGGCGTAAGCCATACAGAATCGGGCTAGGCTTATAATTGCCCCAGGGCAGATAGCCTAGTATGAACCTATGAACCTGTGAACTGATTAACCAATGACTAGTAATATAAAAGGAATCTTGGGTAGGGTAATTTCATTTCTGAAGAAGTTCACAAATAAAAAGTTGATGAAAGCGCTAAGTTACTGTCTGACTGTGGTTATTTTATAGTTGAACAGGACTGGTTTCTTTTCTTTTTGTGTTTCGTGTTGAATGTAAAGGTGTTTTGGATTGGCAGAATAAAAGTAAAACACAAGATAAAGAAAACAAATCACATTATTCAAAATATAGATAGGCAATAAACTAATATAAAATACAACAAATAAAAAGCAAACTAACCTTTCCTTCACACCATAGTATAGCAGAGTCTGTGTGAGCCTTTCTAATAAAGCTCTGAAATGTTTTATTTTACCCATTAAATAGAAGGTTTAGTTCCTAGCTCTACCCCTCAGTTCACAAATGATTAACCTTAAGTGACCACTTCTATCTTATGTATGAGTCCATAATTGATCTGTTCTAATTTCTGCCTGACTCACAAGAGACAGAGCTTTGACGTTTTAATATGCAGTTAAAGCAGACTATAAGAAAAGCACAAGGTAAACACAAATCACAGTATTCAAAATATAAAAAGGCAATAAACTAATACAAAATACAAAAAATAGAAGGCAAACTAACCTTTCCTTCACAGCAATGTGTAGCAGAGTCTGTGTGTGCCTTTCTAAGAAAGCTCTGAAATGTTTTATTTTACCCCTTAAGTAGAAGGTGTAGTTCCTAGCTCCAACCCCTCAGTTCAAAAATGATGAACCTTAAGTGACCTATTATATCTTATGTTTGAGACCTTAATTGATCAGTTCTAATTTCTGACTGACTCACAAGAGACAGAGCTGTGGTGTCTTTTGAAGTTTTAGTATGCAGTTAAAAGCAGAATAAAAGGAAAACACAAGGTAAAGAAAACAAATCACAGTATTCAAAATATAAAAAGGCAATAAATGAATACAAAATACAACAAATAAAAAGCAAATTAACATTTCCTTCACAGCAAAGTGTAGCAGAGTCTGAGTGAGCATTTCTAATAAAGCTCTGAAGTGTTTTATTTGACCCCTTAAATAGAAGGTTTATTTCCTAGCTCCACCCCCTCAGTTCACAAATTATTAACTTTAAGTGACCTCTTCTATCCTCTGTATGAGTCCTTAATTGATAAGTTCTAATTTCTGCCTGACTCACAACAGATAGAGCTGTGGTGTCTTTGAAAGTTTTAATATGCAGTTAAAAGCAGAATAAAAGTAAAACACAAGGTAAAGAAAACAAATCACAGTATTCAAAATATCAAAAGGCAATAAACTAATACAAAATACAACAAATAAAAAGCAAACTAACTTTTCCTTCACCGCATAGTATAGTAGAGTCTGGGTGAACCTTTCTAATAAAGCGCTGAAATGTTTTATTTTACCCCTTAAATAGAAGGTTTAGTTCTTAGCTCCACCCCCTCAGTTCACAAATGATTAACCTTAAGTGACCTCTTCTATCTTATGTATGAGTCCTTAATTGATCAGTTCTAATTTGTGCCTGACTCACAAGAGATAGAGCTGTGGTGTCTTTTGAAGTTTTCATATGCAGTTAAAAGCAGAATAAAAGTAAAACACAAGGTAAAGAAAACAAATCACATTATTCGAAATATAGATAGGCAATAAACTAATACAAAATACAACAAATAAAAAGCAAACTAATCTTTCCTGCACAGCAAAGTGTAGCAGAGTCTGGGTGAGTTTTTCTAATAAAGCTCTGAAATGTTTTATTTTACCCCTTAAATAGAAGGTTTAGTTCCTAACTCCAACCCCTCAGTTCAAAAATGATTAATCTTAAGTGACCTATTCTATGTTATGTATGAGTCCTTAATTGATCAGTTTAATTTCTGCCTGACTCACAAGAGACAGAGCTGTGGTGTCTGTTGAAGTTTTAATATGCAGTTAAAAGCAGAATAAAAGTAAAACATAAGGTAAAGAAAACAAATCACATTATTTGAAATATAGATAGGCCATAAACTAATTCAAAATACAACAAATAAAAAGAAAACTAACCTTTCCTTCACAGCATAGTTTAGCAGTGTCTGGGTGAGCCTTTCTAATAAAGCTCTGAAATGTTTTATTTTACCCCTTAAATAGAAGGTTTAGTTCCTAGCTCCACCCCCTCAGTTCACAAATGATTAACCTTAAGTGACCTCTTCTATCTTATGTATGAGTCCTTAATTGATCAGTTTTAAGTTCTACTCACAAGAGACAGAGCTCTGAAGTTTTAATATGCAGTTAAATGAAGAATAAAAGTAAAACACAAGGTAAAGAAAAGAAATCACAGTATTCAAAATATAAAAAGGCAATAAACTAATACAAAATACAACAAATAGAAAGCAAACTAACCTTTCTTTCACAGCAATGTGTAGCAGAGTCTGGGTGAGCCTTTCTAATAAAGCTCTGAAATGTTTTATTTTACCCCTTAAATAGAAGGTTTAGTTCCTAGCTCCAACCTTTCAGTTAAAAAATGATTAACCTTAAGTGACCTATTCTATGTTATGTATGAGTCCTTAATTGATCAGTTCTAATTTCTGCCTGACTCACAAGAGACAGAACTGTGGTGTCTTTTGAAGTTTTATTATGCAGTTGAAAGCAGAATAAAAGTAACACAAAATGAAAAGAAACCAGTCCTGTTCAACTATAAAATAACCACAGTCGGACAGTAACTTAGCGCTTTCATCAACTTTTTATTTGTGAACTTCTTCAGAAATGAAATTACCCTACCCAAGATTCCTTTTATATTACTAGTCATGGTTAATCAATTAAATACAGGAAGTGACATAGTATCCATTCAGCTGAAAATAAAAAATACAAGTAAATACAAATAAACAATAAATATATCTATTTGCTATTTAAAAAACACCATACATCTGATTAAAAAAAATTGTAAAAATGTTTGCATCAGTTACTATTCTATTACTGTTTGACCAATGTTAACATCTGTTTTTTACAATCTGTTTTTTAAAAAACATTTTAAATTTATAGTTTCATTTAGACCAGGTGCATTGTCTGCACCTAGGTATAACTGCCAAAATGCTTCCTTACACTCTAATATGTTGTTTGCATCCCCACTAAAGGACACTTTTTCCAATCTCTCTAACATAAAAAATACAAACATTTTAGAGATTTATTAGAAAGGCGCACCCAGATTCTGCTATACTATGTAACTTCCCGTATTTAACTGATTAACCAATGACTAGTACTATATAAGGAATCCTGGGTAGGGTAATTTCATTTCTGAAGAAGTTCACAAATAAAAAGTAGATGAAAGCGCTAAGTTACTGTCCGACTGTGGCTATTTTATAGTTGAACAGGACTGGTTTCTTTTCTTTTTGTGTTTCGTGTTGGATGTAAAGGCATTTCGGATTGGCAGAATAAAAGTAAAACACAAGGTAAAGAAAACAAATCACATTATTCGAAATATAGATAGGCAATAAACTAATACAAAATACAACAAATAAAAAGCAAACTAACCTTTCCTTCACACCATAGTATAGCAGAGTCTGTGTGAGCCTTTCTAATAAAGCTCTGAAATATTTTATTTTACCCCTTAAATAGAAGGTTTAGTTCCTAGCTCCACCCCTCAGTTCACAAATGATTAACCTTAAGTGACCTTTTCTATCTTATGTATGAGTCCTTAATTGATCAGTTCTAATTTCTGCCTGACTAACAAGAGACAGAGCTGTGGTGTCTTTTGAGTTTTAATATGCAGTTAAATTTTATTTATTTATTTTATTTAATTTATTTAACATTTGTTGATTGGGAAAGTCCGACTAGCTTCCACAGATCCTGTTTTCAGTGGAGGCACGGGGAGAAATGCTCCAGAAGCATGTCTTTAGAATGTGGGAGGAAACCGGAGTACCCGGAGGAAACCCACGCGAACGGAGGGAGAACATGCAAACTCCACACAGAAGGCACCCCAGCCGAGAATCTAACCGGTGAACCTCTTGCTGTGAGGCGACAGCATTAACCATTGCACCGCCCAAAAAGCAGAATAAAAGTAAAACACAAGGTAAAGAAAATAAATCACAGTATTCAAAATATAAAACAGCAATAAAGTAATACAAAATACAACAAATAAAAAGCAAACTAACAGTTTCTTCACAGCAAAGTGTAGCAGAGTCTGGGTGAACCTTTCTAATAAAGCTCTGAAATGTTTTATTTTACCCCTTAAATAGAAGGTTTAGTTCCTAGCTCCACCCCCTCAGTTCACAAATGATTAACCTAAAGTGACCTCTTCTATCTTATGTATGAGTCCTTAATTGATCAGTTCTAAGTTCTACTCACAAGAGACAGAGCTCTGAAGTTTTAATATGCAGTTAAAAGCAGAATAAAAGTAAAACACAAGGTAAAGAAAAGAAATCACAGTATTCAAAATATAAAAAGGCAATAAACTAATACAAAATACAACAAATAGAAAGCAAACTAACATTTACTTCACAGCAATGTGTAGCAGAGTCTGCGTGAGCCTTTCTAATAAAGCTCTGAAATGTTTTATTTTACCCCTTAAATAGAAGGTTTAGTTCCTAGCTCCAACCTTTCAGTTAAAAAATGATTAACCTTAAGTGACCTATTCTATGTTATGTATGAGTCCTTAATTGATCAGTTCTAATTTCTGCCTGACTCACAAGAGACAGAACTGTGGTGTCTTTTGAAGTTTTAATATGCAGTTGAAAGCAGAATAAAAGTAACACAAAATGAAAAGAAACCAGTCCTGTTCAACTATAAAATAACCACAGTCGGACAGTAACTTAGCGCTTTCGTCCACTTTTTATTTGTGAACTTCTTCAGGAATGAAATTACCCTACCCAAGATTCCTTTTATATTACTAGTCATGGTTAATCAATTAAATACAGGAAGTGGCATAGTATCCATTCAGCTGAAAATAAAAAATACAAGTAAATACAAATAAACAATAAATATATCTATTTGCTATTTAAAAAAACACCATACATCTGATTAAAAAATCATTGTAAAAATGTTTGCATAAGTTACTATTCTATTACTGTTTGACCAATGTTAACATCTGTTTTTTAAAATCTGTTTTTTAAAAAACATTTTAAATTTATAGTTTCATTTAGACCAGGTGCATTGTCTGCACCTATGTATAACTGCCAAAATGCTTCCTTACACTCTAATATGTTGTTTGCATCCCCACTAAAGGGCACTTTTTCCAATCTCTCTAACATAAAAAATACAAGCATTTCAGAGATTTATTAGAAAGGCTCACCCAGACTCTGCTATACTATGTCACTTCCCGTATTTAACTGATTAACAAATGACTAGTAATATATAAGGAATCTTGGGTAGGATAATTTCATTTCTGAAGAAGTTCACAAATAAAAAGTAGATGAAAGCGCTAAGTTGCTGTCCGACTGTGGTTATTTTATAGTTGAACAGGACTGGTTTCTTTTCTTTTTGTTTTCGTGTTGGATGTAAAGGCATTTCGGATTGGCAGAATAAATGTAAAACACAAGGTAAAGAAAACAAATCATGTTATTCGAAATATAGATAGGCAATAAACTAATACAAAATACAACAAATAAAAAGCAAACTAACCTTTCCTTCACACCATAGTATAGCAGAGTCTGTGTGAGCCTTTCTAATAAAGCTCTGAAATGTTTTATTTTACCCCTTAAATAGAAGGTTTAGTTCCTAGCTCCACCCCTCAGTTCACAAATGATTAACCTTAAGTGACCTTTTCTATCTTATGTATGAGTTCTTAATTGATCAGTTCTAATTTCTGCCTGACTCACAAGAGACAGAGCTGTGGCATCTTTTGAAGTTTTAATATGCAGTTAAATTTTATTTATTTATTTTATTTAATTTATTTAACATTTGTTGACCGGGAAAGTCTGACTAGGTTCCACAGATCCTGTTTTCAGCGGAGGCCCGGGCAGAAATGCTCCAGAAGCATGTCTTTAGAATGTGGGAGGAAACCGGAGTACCCGGAGGAAACCCACGCGAATGGAGGGAGAACATGTAAACTCCACACAGAAGGCACCCCAGCCGAGAATCGAACCAGTGAACCTCTTGCTGTGAGGCGACAACATTAACCACTGCGCCGCCCAAAAAGCAGAATAAAAGTAAAACACAAGGTAAAGAAAACAAATCACAGTATTCAAAATATAAAACAGCAATAAAGTAATACAAAATACAACAAATAAAAAGCAAACTAACAGTTCCTTCACAGCAAAGTGTAGCAGAGTCTGGGTGAACCTTTCTAATAAAGCTCTGAAATGTTTTATTTTACCCCTTAAATAGAAGGTTTAGTTCCTAGCTCCACCCCCTCAGTTCACAAATGATTAAGCTTAAGTGACCTCTTCTATCTTATGTATGAGTCCTTAATTGATCAGTTCTAATTTCTGCCTGATTCACAAGGGACAGAGCTTTGAAGTTTTAATATGCAGTTAAAAGCAGAATAAAAGTAAAACACAAGGTAAAGGAAACAAATCACAGTATTCAAAATATAAAAAGGCAATAAACTAATACAAAATACAACAAATAGAATGCAAACTCACCTTTCCTTCACAGCAATGTGTAGGAAAGTCTGGGTGAGCCTTTCTAATGAAGCTCTGAAATGTTTTATTTTTACCCCTTAAATAGAAGGTTTAGTTCCTAGCTCCAACCCCTCAGTTCAAAAATGATTAACCTTAAGTGACCTCTTCTGTCTTATGTATGAGTCCTTAATTGATAAGTTCTAATTTCTGCCTGACTCACAAGAGACAGAGCTGTGGTGTCTTTTAAAGTTTTAATATGCAGTTAAAGCAGAATAAAAGTACAACACAAGGTAAAGAAAACAAATCACAGTATTCAAAATATAAAACTGCAATAAACTATTACAAAATACCACAAATAAAAAGCAACCTAATATTTCCTTCACAGCAAAGTGTAGCAGAGTCTGGGTGAACCTTTCTAATAAAGCTGTGAAATGTTTTATTTTACACCTTAAATAGAAGGTTTAGTTCCTAGCTCCACCCCCCTCAGTTCACAAATGATTAACCTTAAATGACCTCTTCTATCTTATGTTTGAGTCCTTAATTGAGCAGTTTTAATTTCTCCCTGACTCACACGCGGCAGAGCTGTGGTATCTTTTGAAGTTTTAATATGCAGTTAAAAGCAGAATAAAAGTAAAACACAAGGTAAAGAAAACAAATCACAGTATTCAGAATATAAAACGGCAATAAACTAATACAAAATACAACAAATAAAAAGCAAACTAACATTTCCTTCACAGCAAAGTGTAGCAGAGTCTGGGTGAGCCTTTCTAATAAAGCTCTGAAACGTTTTATTTTACCCCTTAAATAGAAGGTTTAGTTCCTAGCTCCACCCCCTCATTTCACAAATGATTAAGCTTAAGTGACCTCTTCTATCTTATGTATGAGTCCTTAACTGATCTGTTCTAATTTCTGCCTGACTCACAAGAGACAGAGCTGTGGTGTCTTTTGAAGTTTTAATATGCAGTTAAAAGCAGAATAAAAGTAAAACACAAGGTAAAGAAAACAAATCACAGTATTCAAAATATAAAATGGCAATAAACTAATACAAAATACAACAAATAGAAAGCAAACTAACGTTTCCTACACAAGAAAGTGTAGCAGAGTCTGGGTGAGCCTTTCTAATAAAGCTCTTATTTTTTTATTTTACACTTAAAAATAGAAGGTTTAGTTCCTAGCTCCACCCTCTCAGTTCAGAAATGATTAACCTTCTATCTTATGTATGAGGCCTTAATTGATCAGTTCTAATTTCTGCCTGACTCACAACAGACAGAGCTGTGGTGTTAAACTTGGATGCTAGCGTATCAGTGGTATTATTGGTTGTGGGCTTGGGAGTTGGTTTATTTCGTGGTTTTAGAAGATTATTGATGTGTAGCTAGAACTTATGAGGATTGTTGTGGTGCTTTTTTTGCATAATTGTATAGTATGATTTTTTGTCAAACATTTCAACAACAACTTTCTCAATACCTTACAAAACTTAGCCCCTCCTTGAAAAATACTTACCTATTATGGTAGAGGGAGGAGCTTGAAAGTTGTATGCAAAGTCTAGTCTGATGTATGCAGCCAATATGGCTCTGAGGATCCAATCTGTAACCCATTATTTGAGGAAGAATGAAAAGGGCAGCATGAGATTTTACTGTTATTCCTAAGTTGAGTTATAAATGGAGCATAAGATCCAGGGGATTCACTTTAGAAGCTTGAAATACTGAAATATCGAAATTCAGTATTTTTTGCCCATAAAGTGGAATCCTGAAAAGAACGAAAACTCAGAAGCGCGAAATTCAAAATCTCGCATAAAGGGGAGTTTGAATTAGCACTTCTGCTGTACACAAAGACACACCTCCCTCACCACACACAAACACATGGATTCAACCTGGCTGTTGGGGTCTTCTCCTTGGGCATAGCTAAGATTCTGTGAAAAGCTTTGAAGATGTAGTATGCAAGCAGCTCTGAAGACCTACCCCTGTCCAGGAACTAAAGAGATTCCTCTGCTCTAATGATTCTCGACCCTGAGGCTGACCTCGGATCCAAGCTGCCAAGGGCTGTGACACCAACAGGTAGGGATGGCTCCGAAAGCTTCGGCGTCCATCCCTCACCTTGAACCTTAGCACTGACACTTCAACTCCAAGTCTCTCCCTGATCCGACTGCTTCAAAGTTGAGAGAGAAAGGGATGCTGTCAGGGCTGAAGTAACTACTACTGTTGACCTGACAAAAGTGCCTCAATGAGGTTAGGACCAAAGCAATGGTTCCAGCATAGAGTAGAACAGAGAAAAAAGCGTGTCTGGGGGAGTATGTTGAACCAATAATTGGTATGTTCCCAGTGGATGGTACCAAGAGAATCCCAAGCGAGATCGGAGTCTTGAGAAATGTCATCATCCTGTCTACATCCTGCTCTGTAAGAGTTCAGGATGGTTGGGAGGATGATGCCAAGGAGGGTGAAATAGAGAATGTCCTTTCCTGGAGAACTGGAGAATGTAGGCTCAGGCACACTGGTTCTGGTGCAAACCGGGGCTGAGGATAAGAGGAGCAGAGCCAAGGAGCTATCAGTTCTGACCTTTGAGTCAGTTTTTGATCCTGTCTGACCAGTACAGTCAGATCCAGAGAACATTTCCTGGATGAATCCAAACTGTGCTTTTTGATCCTCTCAGGCTTATCTTTCTCCTTTTCCTTATATCTATCCTTGGGTTTTTCCTTAGGCTTTCATTTATCTACTCTCTTAGAAGGAGGAGCAGATGTGGAAGAATAAACTCCAGACGTTGAAGCGCACCCCTGTCAGTGGAGAAAGTAAACCTTTTACAATAAGTTTCTCTTTCCAAATCTGAAGTGCACTGGCACTAAAAAATGCATAGGACTGGCAATTTGAATCCAGGTGGGCAGGGCTCAGACAATACACAAACAGCAAACAGGGGCCTTGGGAAGGCAACTTGTGCCCACATTGAGCACACTTCTTAACCCACTGGGAATCAGACAAGATGAAGTTACAGCACCGAAAATCACAAAGAACAAAGTAAATAGTACGGTACCACACAATAATATAGATCTAAAATGGAAGTTATGTACTTACCATAACGTTCCATGTGAGTTATCTCACCTTTATTCTCACTGATGGGTTGGAGTCGATCCTCGGCTCCGACATGGCCGATAGCAAGCTCAAGGTTTGCCAGTAGCTCGAGACCAGCCCCTTATCCCACCATGCACTGCTAGAATTACCTCAGATCTTGTTTGCTGCGAATAATAGTCTTTACATATATATACATACATACAACCTATACATACTCTCTTATATATATCTACGAAGAAGAGTACCCAAAGGGAAAGAGAAATATTGAATAAGCAGGATGGCACTAGCCTCTAAGTTAACAGTCAGCCAGGAGGGGGAAGGAGGGAGGGACGTGAGAATAAAGGCGAGATAAACTCACATGGAACGTTATGGTAAGTACATAACTTCTATATGTGAAGTTGTTAATCTCGCCGATTATTCTCACTGATGGGTAGCATCCCTAGCACCCTCAACCCTGGGTAGCTCATGGGAATATGTTCTTCAGTACCGTAGAACCAAAGGAAGACCTGTCCCTAGAAGCCTTATCTACTTTGTAATGTGAGATAAAGGTATGAGGGTTAGACCAAGTGGCTACAGCGCAAATGTCGTCAAGGGGCAATTTAGCTTGAAAAGCAGAAGAGGTAGAGACAGTTTTGGTAGAATGAGCTTTTGATTTGTGCGTTAAAGGCATGTTCAAATTTTCATAAACAAAGGATATACAATCAGATAACCATTTAGATAAGGTTGCTTTAGCCACTGGATTGCCTTTTCTTGCTTCTGAGAAGGCTACAAAAAGTTGATCTGATTTCCTAATATCCTTAGTTCTGTCAAGATAAAATCTGAGCTGTCTGTGAACATCAAGTTTGTGCAGTATATATTCTAAGTTGTTAGAGTGGTTGGGGAAGAACACTGGTAGTTCAATGACCTGATTGATGTTTGACTCAGAACAGACTTTAGGTAAAAAAGAGGGGTTCATTCTGAGAGATACTCTATCAGCATGGAAGATCATGTAGGGTGGTCTGATGGATAATGCTTAAAGTTCTGACACTCTACAGGCAGACGTAATGGCCATGATAAGAATTTTAAATCACAAGAAAAAGCTGGTTCAAAGGGAGGAAGAATAAGTTGAGACAGCATAAGGTTTAAATTCCAGGGAGAAAAGGGAATTTTGATCAGAGGTCTCATATGAAGAACGCCTTTAAGGAAGGTTTTGGATAATTTATGGTTCATAATATTTGAGCCATCAAGACCATGGTGAAAATTTGAGATAGCAGCTAACTGAACTCGAACTGTAGCAGCTGCTGCCCCTTCCTTAAATTTTTTTGTCAAAAATTCCAAGATCGAAGATAGCTGAGCTCAAAAAGGGTCAATGTTCTGCGTGTTGGCCCAGATTGAGAACCTTTTCCATTTGCTGCCATATAATTTCCTGGTAGATGGCTTGTGAGAGGACAAGAGAATCTGTCTTGTATCTTCTGAAATTGAATGAAGCCTGGCAATTAGGGGAAGTGGATTAGCCAAACAGTCAGTTTCAGGGACTGTAGAGAAGGATGAAGGTCCCCTGACGGGTGCGTCAGAAGGTCTGGAACTGGGTCCAGGATCCATGGATCCTCCAACAGATGATGGTGAAGAAACGGAAACCAAATCTGTCGAGGCCAGTAGGGGGCTATGAGTATAACCTTCCTTTCCAGCGATTTTGCTTTCTGTAGAAATCTGGGTATTAATGGGAAGGGTGGAAATGCATAAAGGAGACCTGGGGGCCAATCGTGTAAAAGTGCATCTCTCGGGGGATGACCGGGAGGTGGTATCAGGGCAAAGTAGCTTCTGCATTTTGAATTGATGTGGCTGGCAAAAATGTCGCAGCAAGGCTGTCCCCATTTGCGGAAAATCAACTCCGCAACCTGTTGATTGAGAGACCACTCATGAGGGAGTAATATTGCCCTACTTTGCTTGTCCGCTATAACGTTGGATTTCCCCGGGGTGTGAATTGCTAACAGAAAATGCTGGGATGACACAGCCCATTGCCAAACCCTGAGGGCTTCTCGACAAAGGGGGTAAGACTTGGTTCCGCCCTGCTTGTTCAAGTACCAGACTACTGACATGTCGTCGGTCTGAACTGCAATAGTCCCTAAAGGGAGAGAGTCCTGAAAGTACTGCAACACCAGAAGTACCGCTCTCAGCTGTAGAACACTGATGTGCAGATGTGATTCTTGATCTGTCCATGTGCCTTGGGCAGTCTTTCCCTGAAAATGCCCCCCCCCCCCATCAGGGAAGTGTCCATGGTCACAGTGGCTACTGGGGGGGGGGACAAAGGGTCTCCCTACTGTAACATGAAGAGATGTCAACCACCACCGAAGGTCCCTCCTGCAAGAATCCGTGATAAGAATCATGTGGTGCATTGGTAGTTTCTGGTAAGACCACTGAGTGAAAAGAAGCCATTGAAGGATTTGCATATGCATCCTTGCGAGTGGTATAGCCAGGATTGCTGCCGCCATCAAACCTAGTACTTTCAATACCTCCACTGCTGTAGCTTTGTTCTTTGACACCAGTGAGCTGACGTTTTGGTGAAGAAGAGAGACTCTTTCGATAGGGAGACGTAGAGTGGTGGTTGAGGTATCTAACTCTGCTCCTATAAAAACGGTATGCTGAGATGATGATAAGGCAGACTTTTTGAAGTTGATCGTAATGCCTAATTGATGGCAGAGTGTCAGAGTGTATTGTGTTGCCTGAGTCAATTGATGCCTGGTGGTAGCGGTGAGGAGCCAATCGTCTAAGTATGGAAACACCTGGAATCCTAGACGCCTCAGGTGAGCTGTGACCACTGCCATGCATTTAGTGAACACTCTGGGGGCTGAAGTGAGACCAAAGGGCAGGGCTTGAAACTGGTAATGACTGGCTCCCAGCCGGAAGCACAGATGATCTCTGGAGCATCTTTCCATCTTTATGTGATAGTACGCGTCCTTGACATCTATCGAGCACATCCAATCGCCTTTCCCTAAAAAGGGAAGAATGGACTGAAGCGTGACCATTCGGAACTTCTCTTTCTTTACGAACTTGTTGAGTCTGTTGAGGTCCAAGATAGGTCCTCAGTCCCTTGTTTTCTTTGGTACCAAAAAGAATCTTGAGTAAGTTCCGAATCCGACTTGGTCTGCTGGGACTGGTTGGATGACTCTTTTTTTTTTCTAGCAATCTGTGGACCTCTACGATTGCTTGTTCCCTGAGATTGGGTGGAACATCTGGGAATTTTTGATAGGAATGGGAGGAGTAAAGAACGGTATGAAATATCCTCTGGAAATGATGCTTTGTACCCAAGTATCCAATGTTATGTTTATCCAGGCTTCTGAGTACAAAGACAAGTGACCCCCGACTGCCTCCAGAGCCGAACAGTCGGGCCCCCTTTCAGAAGCGCTTGTAGGACTGACCGGAGAACTGACTCCTGTCACACTGTTGCTGCAGACCCCCTCTGCCACTGGGGCGGCACCTTCCGTTATAACCCCTTCCTCTGCATCTAGAGGGGGTTTCACCATGTGTGTCATGAAAGGCTGCTTGAGTTTTTCGGAACCACATCTTTCCCCCCCTTGGGCCCTTGGGGTAGGACCGAGTAGGAGTGGAAAAGGAGACCCCAATGGCAGATAAAGTCTTGCCTTCCTGTTCACACCTTGTTAAAATTTCCTTTACTTTGGGCCCAAACAGTGACGAGCCATCAAATGGGGTATTAATAAAAGAAGACTTGAAGGGTTCCGCAAAGGAACAGAGATGCATCCAGGCTTGTCAGCGAAGAGCAATGCCCGAACTAGCGGCTCTACTCGAACCATCAGTTGCATAGGATATGAGACACATGGACGAGTTCACTACTGAGTTAAGGGTAGCGAGCTGGGCTTTGACTTGTCGGCCACTCCTGCAGCTACTGTACCCTGGAGAGTATCTCCTAGCTCTTTTGGGAGATCTCTCTGTAGTCTTGTAAAATGGGTCAAGTAGTTCAGTGATCGCAGAGAAAAAGTAGCTGAACTAAACATGCGCTTCCCATATCTATCCATAACCCTAGAATCTCTGTTAGGGGGATGGATAGAAGAGGATGTCTCAGATACTTCCTTTTTGGTGGCTGCAGCCACCACCATGGCATCCACAGGCACTTCTTTTGTCAAAAAAGGTTTATCGACTGGGGCAGATATGAATTTATTGGGTCTACGAGGGACAGGTTCCATGGCCTCCAGTGACTCCCTCGCCTTATAAGAGATAAGATCTATGAGCTCTTTGTAAGACGGAGACACCTAAGAAGTGGAAGGTTGAGACTCAAAAGCTTTCAAGAGCACAGACTCATCCTCAGTAGGGGTCTTGGACTGCCAGTCGCCCCTCTGACTAAGGATCTCTAGTATCTCTGCAAAAGAGATATCCTCAGAGAGGGGCCGAGGGGAACCTTCTGACTCATCTAAGTCTGTGTCAGATGTCAAAGACTCCTGTGGGGAGTCTAAGTGCCTCCTCTTGCACAGTCTCTTTCTGGGCACCTCTTCAGTGGGAGGGTCTGGGGATGTCTCAGAAGAGCAGGGTACACCCTGTGGGGGTACTTGAGGCTCAGGGTCTCTAAACTTAGAGGGGTCGGTAGATGCAGAAGTAAACACAGGAGCTTGAGGGTAGAGGGAAAGCTGAACCGATGCTGATGTTGTCTTTGGAGACAAAACTCTCCTCATAGCATCGAAAGAATCATGGCTCCGACGAGGAGGAGTGGATGGACCCGAGAGTACCGTCCGATTCTCCCGCACCGAAACCCTGGGCTCCGAGCCTGAGGTAGGAGCCAAGCTCATCCGAGCCGAAGCCCCGAGAGGGAGAGTCGGCACCGACAAGTCATTGCAACTATCTCTCTGGACCAGACTGGAGAACGTCGGCTCCTAGAGGCCTCGGTCGGTGCCGAGGACATCCGAGTAGATGGAGCCGATAACCCCGGAGCGGATATCGGCTCCAAGGGTCCAACCACCATCGGTTCAACTTCCCTCGGCTCCGAGAGTCCAGTACGGCCCGGAGGAGAAGTAGACAAGTTCGGTTCAATGTTCTTCGGCACCGACAAGCTGGTCGAGGCCAACAACAATTTGGCAAGTCCTGGTGCCTGTAAAAGCTTCTGCACTAGCTGATCCATGCCCAAATCTGAAAGGCTGACTGAAGAACAACTAAGCCCAACCCGGGCACTATCTACAACAGTAATATATATATATATATATATATATATATATATATATATATATATATATATATATATATATATAAATAAAAATATATAAATAAAAATATAATACAAATATGGGACTAAGAGTCCCACAGAAAAAAAAACTAACTGCTAAAGGGATTAATAGTAGGAAAAAGGGCTAAAGGCCCACACAAACTAAAAAGCCAACAAGTCCCTCATTTAAAACAATTTAAACTATATAAACTGTCTAAACTAACACACACTACATAAATATATCAAAAAGGAAATCTTTTTAAAAACATGCTGTTTCTAAAATGGTCTGAGCTATCTGGATCACCGAGATCTCTCTTGCCGCGGCAAACTAGATCTGAGTTAATTCTAGCAGTGCATGGTGGGATAAGGGGCTGGTCTCGAGCTACTGGCAAACCTTGAGCTTGCTATCGGCCATGTCAGAGCTGAGGATCGGCTCCAACCCATCAGTGAGAATAATCGGCGAGATTAACAACTTCACATTCTATGTTATTATATATATCCAAATTTCTAAACCTTAACAATCAGTAATAGCTTATATACTATCTAAATATCAAATAATATCTCAAAAAAGCTATAAACCCTATATAAAGGCCTAAAACTACAGCTGCCTATCTCTGTACAATAAAAAGGGCTAAATATGAAACACACACACACTTTAAGTAGAAAACTAGAGAGATTCAAGAAATTATCATTACAGAAGGAGTGATAACTTGAATTCCAGAAAAAAAGGATACACCCTGCAAAATGAAGCTCTCAAAAACTTGCCGGAAGTCCAGTCCTCGGCAGCAAACAAGATCTGAAGTAGTACGGTGGAGTGCAGGGAATTATGGGTAGGGGAGGAGTCAGAGATCTGGAAATGAAAGAAGCTTCAGAGTCTGTGCCAAGGTCAGATCCAGTCAAATCTGACAACCCATGTGCTGAACTGGACTAAAATAGACAACACTGGATCAAAAGGCCTTGGACAAATAATTGGAAATAGTCTGTTTTGACACAGGTTATCCCTTTTTCCTACTTTAACAAGAAATGAACAATTGATCCAAAGATCTGAAAGATTTAGTTCTGTCAAAATAGTAACTGAGTTGTCTGTGGATAACCAAGGTATGGAGTATCCTTTCTTCCTCATTTGTAGGCACAGGAAAGAAAAAGGTGAGATGGATAGTTTAGCTTAAAGTAAACTCGGACACCACTTTAGGCAAAAAAGGATTAGTTCTTAAAGAAACCCATTCCCTATGGAAAATGAGGTAGGGCTGACACATTATAAGAGGTTACAACTCAGATACTCTTCTTGTAGAGGTCACAGCAATCAGTAAAACTGTTTCCTATGTTAAGAAATTCAAGTCAGCCAGATTAGTTGGTACAAATGGAGCAAGTGTTAGTTTCTGTAACAAAATTAATATCCCATAGTGGGGCCACCAATTTTCTTGGCAGCCTTTTATGCAAATTCCTTTTAAGAACATTTTAACATGAGATTGCATTATGAGAGGAGAAATCATGTGCCGACATACTGAAATGGCCAATAAATGAACCATGATAGAGGAATAAGAAAGGACATAGGCTAGTAACTCACACAAATATTGCAGAACCAGAGAACAACTAGCCCAGAATGGGTGCTGGCTATGTTACTGGCACCAACTAGACAACCTTTTCAACTGCTAATATATGTTTTTTAAGTAGTAGCTTTCTTACCTCCATTAGTATCTGCTGCACATACTCATTAAACATGTGCTTAAAAGGAATTAAGACTCTATCATCCAGGCAGCCAGTTGAAGTAGATTGATGTTTTGGTGTGTTAAACAAACCTGCTCTTTTGTGAGTAGATCCAGTCTGTGAGGAAGCTTGTGGTAATTGCCCCTGGCAATTTCCAAAAGAAGGGAGAACCACAGTTGCAAGGACCAGAAGGGAGTCACCACAATAATCTTGGGGGATTCCTTCTGAATCTTCAGAAGTACCCTGGATATTAGTGGAAAGGAAGGAAAAGCATGCAGGAACATTCCTGCCTAAGGAAAAGAAAAGAAAAGAAAAGGCATCTGTTTTCTAGGCTTGCATATAGTCCTGGAAAAGAATCGTGCCAGCTGATTGTTCAGAAAGGAGGCAAACTGGTCTACTTGAGTAACTCCCCACATACGGATCAAGTCTTGGAAGACCCCCTGATCTAGTTTCCATTCATGAGGGCTTGCTCTTTTCCTGCTCAGCTTGCCTATCACAGTTATGCTCTGATGAAATGTAGGATGCCTATAGAGTGAGATTGTGCTTTGAAGCTATATCACAAACTAACATGGATAGTCTGCAAATGGTGCACAACCTGGTTCCCCCATCCTTCTTGATGCATCACACGACTGTGGTATTGTCTGTAACCACTTGAAGACTTGAAGAGGTTCCAGAGACCAAGGATGTTCAAGGTAATCATATATATATATAGTGTGTGTGTGCTTGTATCTGTCCTTGGTGTCCTACACATCTTGTACTTTTGACTGCTTTAGAGCAGGGTGGGAGAAGGAGAGACCATGATTTAAGGATAATGGTTGTCTCCACCAAAGGATTTCACTTCAGACAAACCTCAGCACTGGGGTTTGAAAAGATAAAGGGTGTTGATGCTGGGATCAAAGAGATTGCAGATACCACTGTATCTTTCTCATGTAGAGTCTTGCCAGGGGTATCATGTGAATCATAGATGCCATGAGACCCAAAGTCCTGGGGTATTCTCTCACAGTGACTAACATCTGAGTGGAAAACCATAGAAGTAGATCTAACAGATACCACAGAAATATCACCCTGTAAAACAGAGGTAGAAAATGCTTCTGAATGTTCTCTTGGAATTCCATCCTGTATAGAAGATCCCTTATCCAAGAGAGAGACAGAGTGAAATTTCTACTCTTTGAAGAAGACTTGATAAAGATAAGCGAGTCATCTAAATATGGAAAAATGTGGATACACTGTAGCCTGCAATAAGCCATGACTGGAGTTAGACACTTTGTGAGCACTCTTGGCACAGTGGATAGTCCAGTAGGTAAGGTAAAGAACTGATAATGTGATCCATCCTGTACAGGAGATCCCTTATCCAACAGAGAGACAGAGTGAAATTTCTACTCTTTAAAGAAGACTTGACAAAGATAAGCAAGTCATCTAAATATGGAAAAATGTGGATACACTGTAGCCTGCAATAAGGTATAACTGGAGTTAGACACTTTGTGAGCACTCTTGGTACAGTGGATAGTCCAATAGGTAAGGTAAAGAACTGATAATGTGAGCCAGACACACAAAACCTTAAGAAACATCTGAAGTCTGGATGAACAGGGATGTGAAAATAAGCATCTTTTAAGTCTAGTGTTGCCAGGAAACTTGAAAGAGGAGGAAGAGGTAATGGTATGACATAATTTTAAACTTGGGCCCTATCACAAACAGGTTTAGGAAAGAAGGATCCAGAACTGGTTTACAAGAATTTTCTTTCTTTGGCACTAGACACATCCTTGAATAAAAACCCTTCCCCAGCAGGGAAAGAAGACTGGCTTTATCACTCCTTAGGACTGCATGTGATGAAGAACTAGTGGAAACAAAACAGTCTGATCTGGAGGATGAGGAATGACCCTCTAGAAAGGAGGACATTCCTCCCACTGCCATCTGTAAGCTTGATAAATGATTTTCAGAACCCATTTATCTGAAACTGCTTCCAAATAGAAAAATGGAGATTCAGACTTTCTGGAAGAAAAAAAGGGGTTCAAAGGGTCTCTTCAACAGTCATTCACACTTGTTGGAATGTCCCTGGTTTTGGGAGGTTTGAGACTTCTTTTTGGAACCCCCCCCCCCCTGCCAGTTCTTCTTAGATGTCTGTTTACTTGTATTTTGTTGAGACTGTTCATTCTGATTTTTGCCAAAATTGGATGTGGGATTTATCTGCCCAGCAAAGGAATGTACAAGCTGACCATCAATCCTTGAAAGCCTCAGAGAGTACTCTTTGGCAGTAAAACGGCTCTGAAGGGCTACACACCCAAACTACTTGTTTTTTAGTCAGCTCAGCTCAGGTGGCTTGACAGTTTGGGCACATGCTGGCCAGCGTTTATATCCTCGGCAGGATATAAACCAAATAGCTAAGGCTAGTGTCACAGGGATCAATATGATGAACATCAGTAATTCCTTATTATCCAATGTCTTACTTATTTTTATAATCTGATAAAATAATTTCATGTCAGTGTCATGTGTTTTTAAATTTCACCATTAATATTTGATTCCACAACATCCTCAGGAAAACTGAACTCCAAATCCACAACCTTCAACTATTATGTACAGCACTGGACCTTGTTTAAATGCAGATCCAGAATACCAATTGACATTGTTACAGAAGATCTAGTGTTCTCCATAACTGCCAGTTCCTGTACTGTACTGCTGTTGGAGGTACATTGCATCTTGGAGACTCTGCAATAAAAGAAATGGCTTCTTTAGTAGGGAAAGCAACAGCTATATTGATTATTTCACTAGCTCTGTTTGTAAGATGGACTACCCCCCCCCCCCAAAAAAAAAGAAGTTAGATACTCACCATAATGTTCCATGTTTGTTGTCCATCTCTCCATGGGTTGGGTTCAGAGCCGATCCTCGGCTCGACTCAGCAGCATACTATAGCTTGAAGTCTTTTAGTTGGCTTGTGGCTGAACAACTATCCCATCAAGCAGTCTGTTATTCCCCAGATCTTGTTTGCTGCTATTCATATTCATATGTGAACATTAGTCCTACAATAAAGGATAGCAAAAGGAAAGAAAGCTAGATAAGCTCCTCTTCAAGGAAGAAATCCTGAAGGTGGGAGGGATCATAAGAATGAATGGTGAGATGGACAACAAACATGGAATGTTATGGTGAGTACATAACTTCTTAATATTATGTTGTCCTATCTCGCCTTCATTCTTACTGATTGGGACAGCATCCCTAGCTCCATATTCCCAGTGTGGCTCATGGGAGTATACTTAAAAGCACATTGGAACCAAAGAAGGCCCTGTCCCTGGAGGCCAAATCCAGTTTGTAATGAATGATAAATGTGTGAGGTGTTGCCTACACAGCAGCGGCACAAATATTATCCATTGATAGTTTAGCCTGGTAAGCAAATGACGTCATAGCCCTAGTAGAGTGACCTTTGACTTTGAAAGGTAGTTGTCTGTTATTAGAATTGTAAATAAAGGTAATACAATTTGAGATCCAGTTTGAGAGTGAGACTTTAGAAACTGGCATGCCTTTTTTTACTTCTGAAAATGCAACAAACAATTGATCAGATTTCCTGAAATATTTGGTTCTATGTAAAGAGAAGTGAAGCTGTCTATGCACATCTAAATGATGTAGCTTGTATTCTGCCTTGTTGCCATGATTAGGGAAAAACACTGGCAGCTCAACAGATTGGTTTAAGGTATGTTGTGAACACACCTTAGGTAAAAATGATGGGTTTGTCCTGAGAGATACCCTATCCTTATGGAAGATTAAATACGGAGGTTTGACTGATAAAGCTTGCAATTCTGAGACTCTTCTTGCAGAGGTAATAGCAACTAAGAAAATTGTTTTCCAAGACAGAAATTTGAGGTCACAAGATGACGAGGGTTCAAAAAGGGGCAAGGTAAGATATGTTAGAACAAAATTCAAGTCCCATGGCAAAAGTGGTTCTTTAATGGGGGGGTCTTAATAAACAGATACCCTTTAGAAAGACTTTACATAATCTGTGTGACATCAAGTTAGAAGGTCTGTCTCCTATATGAAAATTAGAAATTGCAGCTAATTGCATCCTGATAGCAGCTGCCGCTGAACCTTGTTGAAAAAGCTCTGATAGGAGCTCAAGAATAGAAGAGATCAAAGCAGAAAGGGGATAGATGTTTTTACTCTGAGCCCAGAGTGCGAACCTTTTCCATTTGCTAGAATGTAGCTTCCTAGTTGTAGCTTTGTGCGAGGATACCAGGATATGTTTAACTATTGGTGTAAAATTGTGAAGCCTGACTAAGTTGGGAACTGGAGCCAGCCATGCTGTCAAATTGAGGGTTTGGAGGGAGGAGTGGAGGGTTCCCTACATATGAATGAGAAGGTCTGGAACTAGGTCCAGAGTCCACGGTTCCTCCTGAAGATGGGCCAGAGGAAGAAAAAACAAATCTGACGAGGCCAGTATGGAGCGATGAGAATCATCCTGATGAGTAGGCTTTCTGAATGATTTGCGGTATTAGGAGGAAAGGAGAAAATGCATACAGTAGTCCTGAGGGCCAATTGTGAACAAGAGCATTCCTGGGTGATTCCCCCAGAGGGGAGATTAGGGCAAAATAGCTGCTGTATTTGGCATTCATGGGAGTGGCAAATAGGTCGCAGCAAGGCTGACCCCATTTCTGGAATATCCTTTCTGCTATCTCTTTCTTTAGAGACCATTCGTGAGGCATCAGGATTGCTCTGCTTAGCCTGTCTGCTATCACGGTGGATTTCCCCGGGATGTGCATTGCTATCAGAAAATGTTGGGAAGAGATTGCCCATTGCCATACTCTGAGTGCCTCTTGGCAAAGGGGAAGAGATCTGGTTCCTCCTTGTTTGTTTATGTACCAAACCACCGACATATTGTCTGAGTGAATTGCAATTGTTCCTATTGGAAGGCAGTCCTGAAGTGCTTGCAACACTACGAGCACTGCTCTCATCTCTAGGACATTGATATGCAACTGGGTCTCATGTTCCTGCCAAGTGCCTTGGACCGTCCTCCCCAGATAATGCCCTCCCACCCTATCTGAGAGGCATCCGTGGTCACTGTTGCCAGAGGTTGTTGTGGAGCAAAGGGTTGACCTGATGTGACATGACTTGAGAGGACCACCATCTTAACTCCTTCTTGCAAGACTGTAATTCTGATCTGTTGGGACATGGGAAGTTCTTGTAAGGATCACTGAGAAAAAAGAAGCCACTGAAGAATTTTCATGTGCATCTTGGCTAACAGAACTAGGGTTATTGTTGATGCCATTGTCCCTAGAACTTTCAGGACTGTTTTCACTGTTACTTTTGTCTTTGGCAGGAGATCGGAAATTTGTTGTCTGAGCACCAAAACTCTTTCTGCGGGTGATTTTGCTATCAAGCAGATGGTGTCTAACTCTGCTCCTGCAATGGTAATTTGTTGACAAGGCAACAGGGCAGATTTCCCTAAGTTTATTGTTATCCCTAATTGAGAACAAATTTGTAGGGTTACATCTCTGGACTGTTGTAGTAGATGCCTGGTGGTGGCAGTCAGGAGCCAGTCGTCTAGGTAAGGAAACACTTGAAATCCCAGTCGTCTCAAGTGAGCCGTGACTACTGCCATACATTTGGTGAACACTCTGGGGGCTGTAGTGAGACCAAAGGGCAGAGCTTGAACATGATAATGACTGGCTCCCAGGCAGAAGCGTAAGTGACTCCTTGATGTTCTGTCCATTTTTATATGGTAGTACACATCCTGGAGGTCTATTGAGCACATCCAATTGTCTTTCCCTAAAAAGGGGAGAATAGACTGCAGTGTCACCATTTGGAACTTTGACTTCTTTATGGATTCATTTAGTTTGCTGAGATGCAATATGGGTCTCCAGTCCCCTGTTCTTTTTGGCACTAAAAAGAATCTTGAGTAAGTTCTGAATCCTACTTGGTCTCCGAGGGCTCTGGATGACTCTTTTGTCCAGCAACTTTTGAATCTCTACAGTTGCTTGTTCTCTTTGACTGAGTGGAACATTTGGGATTTTTTTGACGTGTGGAACGGGAAGGCAGAAAGGGATGGAATAGCCTCTGGATATTATACTTTGTACCCACTTGCCTTTTGTGATCTCTAGCCAGGCTCCCAGGTACAAAGATAAACACCCCCTGACAGTCTCCAGAGGAGGGCAGGTGGACTTCCTTTTAGGAGCGCTGAAAAGGTCAGCCGTGAAAGGAATCATGGTCACCCTGATTTTGCATACCCCCTCTGCTGCGTGGATGACGTCTACCATTACCACTCCCCCCTCTGCTCATGGGGAAGGATTCAAATCATGCATCTTGACAAACTCCCTGGGAATTTTTGAACCACATTTACCACCCTTCTGACCCTTAGCATAGGGTCTGGAAGGTATGGAAAAACGTACCCCAATGGCAGAGAGAGTTTTTCCTTCCTGCTCACATCTGACTGCTGATCAGGTGAGTGTGTCTTTGAATTTTGGTCCAAAGAGTGAGGAACCATCAAAAGGGGCATTGACAAAGGTAGACTTAAAAGGTTCCGCAAAGTTACACAAGCACATCCAGGAGTGTTTCCTTAGGGAAACTCCTGAACCCACTGCCCAACTCGCTCCATCCGCTGCATAAGAAATCAGTCTCATGGAGGAGTCCACTACGGAGTTTAAGGTGGATAGCTGAGAAGATACCTTATCTGAGAGTCCTGCAGCTAATGTACCTTGAAGAGTATCACCTAACTCTTTCAGGAGATCTCTTTGAAGTCTAGTCAAGTGCATTAGGTAGTTCAGCGATCTAAGGGCAAAAGTCGCTGATGAAAAATATATGCTTCCCATATATGTCCATCGTTCGAGACTCCTTATTTGGTGGATGGACGGATGAGGACATTTCGGAAAGTTCCTTCTTAGTGGCTGCTTCCACCACCATACCATCTACAGGGACACCTTTTGTAAGAAATTCTTTGTCGTTGGAGCTGTAATAAATTTATTTGGCCTCCTAGGGTCCGGTTCCAATGCATCTGGTGACTCCCATGCCTTTCAACTAACTAGTTCCATGAATTCGTCGAAAGGCGGAGACACCAAGGTGGCTGAAGGTTGAGATCTAAAGGCCTTCAGGTACATTGACTCCTCATCAGAAGGGTTGATGGGCTTCCAGTTGCTACTCTGTTTAAGGATTTCTAGGATATCAACAAAGGAGATACCCTCAGCGGGCAACTAGGGAGACCGTTCTGATGCCCTGAGATCAGTGTCCGAGGTGACTGACTCGTCTGGTAAGTCCAAGTGCTTCCTCTTGCAAAGTTTTTTCCGGGGAGCCTCCTCAGAAGGGTATTCTGTAGAGGTCTTGGAAGAGTGTTGTTCACCCAATGGGGCACCCTGAGGCCCAGAATCTCCACTGTCCTGTGGTTGGGGTGGTGCCAGGGAAAACTGTCATTACCTTTGTGTAGAGCTGTAGGGGGGACAGCGTACTCCTCATTAGCTCAAAAGCCATTCTACCCAGCTCTGAGGACACCTCCGGTTCTGGAGAAGCACAGGGAATCCCCTGCACCAAGGGGGCCAGCTCTGAACCCGATGTAGGAGCTGAACTCACCTGTGCCAAAGCCCTGAGAGGCAAGCTCGGAACCGAAGAGTCTTGGGTCCGAGCATCCCCTCTTGACCCGACCGGAGAGCTTTGGCTCCTAGACATCCCGGATGGCACTGAGGTTGTCGGGGCAGACAATGGTTCTGAAATCCCCATAGTGGGTCTCAGCACCAAAGATTCTACTGCAATGGGTACCAGGCATTCTGGCTCTGATAATCCAGCTTGGCTCGGAGGAGGAATCGACGTGGATGAAAAGATCTTCATTGGCTCCGAAACCAACTGGGTTGGAGCCGAGAAACGTTTTGCAGCATCGGCGACTTCAGCAGTCTGTGCACCACCCTATCCACATCATCATCCAATAGGCTCCTGGAGGACCTACAGGAAAGGGTAGGTGAGTGAGATCTCTGTAAAATGGGAGATCTCAGAGTAGGGGAGACCGGTAACAATTCCAGAGACCAGCTCTGAACCTGAGTCTCTCTTGGCTCTGAAATCTATGGCTCTGAGGAGCTTGGTTTGTCTTATACAGTAGGTTTTGGATTTGATTGAGTAGTCTTTGCTGTCTTCTCTGGTGGTTCTGAATGGCCAGAAGAAGATCTCTTGGTAGGTTTGTCAATTTTAGATGGAGACTTAGTCTTATTTGAGGTGCTCTGACTTTCTAAGCTTTCAGAGAAAGGAGACTGCAGAAGCCCTCTTACTATAAGTTTGTTTTTCCTCTCTAGTAAAATGCTAGAGCTAAAGGAATGGCAGAAGGTACATGTTTCTTGCAAGTGAATGGCTCCAAGACAGTACATGCCGATCCTATGACCATCGGTCAAGGACATTTTCTGGGAGCTCTTTTGACATTTTTTTTAAAACCAGATGGCTTTGTTTCCTTTTGGCCTTTAGACATTATGGCAAAGTAAACAACAAGCTACAACTATTTTTATATCAATTAAGACCACACTCTGAAAAGGATTATATAAATATATATATGTATATATAACTAAAAACTGCACACCACACTAATATATATATATATATATATATATATATATATATATATAAAGTTTTTGGAAAGTCTGCAAGAGAATTTTAAAATTTTAAACAACTAGTCTAGAAGGGGAGGAAGTTAGCTTTACCCTCTAAGTTAAAAGGGAGCTTGGCCCTCTAACTTAAACAGGCACAAGCTTAACTAACTACCAGTTCAGGGAAAGGGAATACAACAACAACATTACAAACACAGCGATTGGAAACACTTCTAACTTAAACAGTGCTCCAACAAGAAAGTACAACAAAACCCTAAAGATACGGGTTTAGCAATTTAAACAGGATAGGAGAAAATGGCCTGACGAAAGAGGCCACGGCCAACCGCAAAGCCAAAAATGGCAAAAAAAAAAAAAAATATATATATATATATATATATATATATAAGAAACGCAAACAGCAAAAGTGAAAAAACACACTATAGTATAATATATGTAACTAGCTAACTAATTACAAGTAGCTATAAGTAAATATAAAAGTTTTTATGAAAAAATCCAACACTTAGTCATGGCCAAGATGAAGAACCTCTGATCTGTTTAAGGGGCAAACGAGATCTGGGGAATTACACCACTGCATGATGGAATATGTATTCAGCCATGAGCCAAGTGAAAGACTTCGAGCTTTGGTATTCGGCCGAGTCAGAGCCAAGGATCGGCTCCGAACCCAACCAGTAAGAATGAAGGCGAGATAGGACAACATAACATCATTGGTATAATTAGTGCAGGCTATGTACAAGGACCTACTTACACAAGTATGAATAGTGTTTTGACTCAGAGAAGTGTTCCTAGTGGGAGTGAGGCTTCAGCTCTGAGACGAATGTTGTTAAGACTGGTGATGGACTACATTAGCAAATAGATTGTAGGGGAGAGATTAACAAAGCTGCTCTATGCAGACTTATCATGGAAATGATCGATAATGATATAGTAAACCTCCAAACACTGGACCCAACCTAATTTGGTTTCATCAAGGGCAGATCATTCCTATTCAACCTGATGGAATTTTTTAAGAAGGTCACCAAAGCAATGGATGAGGGCAAAATGGTCCACACTGCCTAACTTGACCTGGGCAAGGCACTTGACACAATACCCCACTACGGCATTGTTGACAAACTCAACAGGTGAGATACAAACTCATATGTCACCCAGTGGATAGCCAACTGACTCACAGACAGGACCCAGGAAGTTAGAATTGGGGAGTACACCTCTATAAAGGGACTTGTCACAAATGGAGTCCCTCAGACATTGGTCCTTAGACCTCTTCTGTTTGGCATTTACTTCTCTGAAGTCAAGACCAGTGTCAATGGTCTCTGGCTGATCAAATTTGCAGCTGATTGCAAATCAGAAGCAGTCACTTAATCACACACCAACACAAATGTTCTTCAGGAAGGGCTGACACAGACAAACAACTAAACAACTGGTGTCAGAGCCGTGGACCAAAACTAACGCCAAGAAATACATAATAGTATCCTTCGGAAAGTCATCCGTCCCTGATAACTATCATATTGACAACACACCTCTTAGACTCAGTAGTCAGGGACTTAGGGACATGCACAGACAGTAATCTAGCCTTTGACCATCATGTGTCTACAGTAGTGAGTAAATCATTTTATGCTGCACAACTTATAAACAAAGGTATGGCAGTTAGGTCCAAGGAAGTCATTCTTCCACTGTATTCAGCATTAATCAGACCTATCATTGAGTACAATGCCCCCTTTGGCATGTACCTAACCAGGCATATACAACAACTGGTACATCTACAGAGGTTCCTCACTAAAGGAATACAGGGTGTCAGTAACATGTTATATGCAGACAGCCTCAAGACCTTATCCCTGTATTCTGTCTCCTACAGGCTACTGAAGGGAGATCTATCCCTGGCATAGAGGGCATTGTAAGACCTCACTCTGATGGACCTCCTGCATATCCACAAAACAAACAGCACCAGAATTACCCATTTTAAGACTTAAACATTGCCTGTGATATAAGTAGGACCTCCTGGAGTTTGTTTCTGTTGCTTCATCAGGTGCGGACTGAATACTGACAGTTTACATTTATAATGCCTCCACTAACATAGTTCATCAATTAGCCTATCACATAAGGGAAAGGTTTATTTAAATTAATGCAAAGGTTAATAAACGAACAGCTGTGTATTTCCTAGTGACATCTTATAAAACATTGTTTAAAAAAATGCCCATGAATACATTTGTTGATTTAATACAATACAGTGCAAATCCTTATCTTTGAAACAATAAATACAATAATAAAAACCTCATAAAATATTGTTAAAAAGTTAAAAAGTGTTGGAAAATTCAGTACTAAAAGCTCTCACATTAATTCATATTAGTATGACATAAAGCTCTATCTAGTGGCATTTACCAGAACTACATCTTAAAATAATTGAATCTATTTACTGTTTAAAGATATATGTATTTATTATAAGAAGTAAATTACATGTTTAAATATAAAGAAATATATATAGTTGCTTTAAAAATCTGTTATAGTGGTATATGTTGTTTCAAGTGTGTCTTCCTCGTTAGTATAGTGATCAGTGACATGCTTTATTGAGACAATGGACTGTATTCTCATTGGTGGATTACTTGAATAATTAAGCTAATGGATTATATAATGAGATGGTTCATTTATTGTTTGCATCTGATGAAGTCCTAGCAACGTAGATGAAAATGCTGTGTGTGAATTGACTATTAAACCAGCTTTGGAATTCTATCACTGAACCGACTATTTTCCTTCAACTGTGGTACTTATTTTGTTTGGTTTTGGAGTCGTTGGTGTTTAAGTACCTGTTCCAGTGTTATTTTTGGTTATTTATGTTTTTCTTGCATTTGACAGGAGTGTATCCACCATAGAAAATAGTTTTTGTAAGCCTGAGTTATTTTTATCTGATTGCACAGGGGATGGTAAAGAATGGACCACTGAGTTGCTAATGTCCACTGAGTATTCTCATATGGTACCTTGACAACAATATTAGGATGACTGCCGCTGACATGGACCCTAAAGCTTGAAGAATTAGCCAAGGTGAGACAGAAGAGTTCTGGATGATCTTTCTGACCTGTAACTGTATAGTCTGAACTCTTGACCAAGGGAGAAATGCTGTTTGTGTGATCATGTTAAATGAAGCACCTATGAATGCCAAAGTCTGTGTTGGTTCCAGATGAGACTTGTTGCAGCTGATTGAAATGCCCAGGTGGGAGCATAACTGGAGTACATAATCCCAAGCTTGGATCAGTTGATTTCTGGTCGGAGTGGTGATGAGCCAGTCATCTAGATATGGAAACACCCGGAATCCCTGCAGTCTCAAGTGATCTGCTACTACTGCCATACACTTGGTAAACACCCCAGTGGGTTGTGGTGAGACCAAATGGCAGAGCTCTGAACTGGTAATGACTGGCTCCCAGCCAGAAGAGTAGGCATCTTCTAGATCGCCTGTTCATTTGGATAAGAGTATGCATCCTGAGGATTTATTGAGCACATCCAGTCATCCTTGTGCAGAAAAGGCAGAATGGACTGAGACGTGACCATCCTAATCTTCGTATACTTAATCGATTGATTTAGGTTGCTGAGATCCAAAATTGGTCTCCAGTCCCCTGTTTTCTTTGGCACTAAAAAGAATCTTACAAATAAGTTCTGGACTCTTTTTGGTCTGGGGGGACCTCTTGGATGACTCTTTTTTTCTAGCAGCTTGTTTATTTCTAGTGCTGATGTTTTCCTCTGACTGGGTGGAACATCGAGAATTTTCTTTGAGAACAATGGAGGTGGATGGGAAAATGGTATGATATAACCTCTGGATATTATCCTCTGCACCCATGAATCTTTTGTAATTTTTAGCCAGACTCTCTGGCGAAGGGATAAGTGACCTCTTACTGTCTCCAAAGAATGACAGTTGGGCTCACTTTCAGGAGTGCTGGTAGGATCTGTCAAAGAAAGAATCTCTAGATCCTTGATTATGCAGACTCCCCCTGCCGTGAGGGTGATGTCTTCCATTAGAGTTCCCTCCTCTGCCCCTGGGGGAACTTTCTCCATACAAATCTTGGAAGGGACCCAGGATTTCTTGAACCACATTTTATGCCCACCTCTTTGATTCCTAGAACACGTTCATTGAGGGGTTGAAAATGTATGCAAACTGCAGACAATGTTTTACCTTACTGCTCACACCTAGAAAGTGTGCCCTTCACTTAGGGACAAATAAGGAAGATCCATCAAAGGGAGCATTGTTGACAGATACTTTGAAGGGTTCCATGAAGTCACACAAGCACATACAGGCATGCTGTCTAATGGAAATGCCTGAACCCGCTGCCCATGAGGTACCTTCTGCCATGTGAGAGATAAGCCTCATAGATGAATTGGAAATGAATTGGAGGGTAGCCAACTGCAAGGCAACAGTACTTTCTATCTCAGAGGATATGGTCCCAGAGAGGGATTTGGAGAGTTCTTTTATCAAATTCCTAAGGAGTCATGTAAATGTGTCAGATAGTTCAGTGGCCAAAGGGCAAAGTTTGCTGAAGCATAAACACGCTCCCCAAATCTGTCCATCAGCCTAGACTCCTGTTAGGGAGATGGATAGAGGAACTTTGTTCCGCTAGTTCCTTCTTGGTGGCTGCTGCTATGACCATAGCATCAGACAGTACTCCTTTCCTCCAGAAAGATCTGTGCTTTGGTGGTGTTAGGATCCTGTCTGGTCTTTTGGAGATTGGTTCAGTGGTGTCAGATTCCTTCCACACCCACCAAGAGACCAAATCAATGAGCTCATCAGTGGACAGAGTCACCCAGAAGGTAGATAGGCCAATACCAAAAGCCTCAAGGAATACTGACTTCATTGAGATGTGTTATCAGGAGACCAACCAACCCCTTTGCTTTAGGAGTTCCAGAATGTCTCCAAATGAAATGCTTTCAGATGGTGATCTTGAGGACCCTTCTCCCTCATCGAAGTCAATATCTTCGGTGACAGACTCTTGAGGAAAGTCTAAGTGCCCCCTTTTTCAATTTTTCTTCCTGGGAATCTCTTCAGTGGGGTGTTCTGGAGAGGTGTCAGAAGAAATCATTATACCCTGTTGGGTATCCTGGAGACTAACTTGGGCTGGCTGTCCTTGTGGCAAGAATGGTTGAGGCTCAAGACTCAGAGACAAATGGGCTAGGGTGGTCAGAGCCAATGATGGTGGAGAAGTTCGAGTTTTAGGAACAGAGAAAGCTCTCTCTCCACTACCTCAAATGCTGATTGCCTTGGAGAAAAAGAAATTGATGGCTCTGAAAGAACATGCTTATGGGCTGAAGAGTCCTTCATCCCCAAAGGCAAAGCACTCCAGGAGGGAATCAGAGCTGAGCTATCTAACACCAAGGCTCCAAGGGGAGAGGCAGCTCTGACAACTTTGGAGTTGATTCCAACCTCTCAGGTCTGGCGCCGTCACTATGGCTCCGAGAGTTGTCCAGCTCCGAGGGACTTGGAGCCGTTGCACTCAGAGATGCTCCCAGAGTTGAAGATACCAGTATATTCGGATCCAATGAGAATGACTCTGGAATCTTTGGATCTGACAATACTGAAACCATAGGTTGAATCAGAGAAGAAGCAAGGGGGGGGGGCTTATACTAATAAGCATCTCTGGACCCAATGGGGTCAGAGATGGGAGAATTCCAATTTGTATCTGTGTCAACAGAAACTTTCTCATCATTCTGTCCATGTCAGTTTCAGTCAAGCTTTTGGAAGAATGGGTCAAGGATGCTATGGAGGAAGGTCTAGACTGGTGGTGTTTAAGCGAGCTTTTTAAAAAAGGAGAGGGCAACCTAGATGAAATTGGATCCAGAGCCAAGAGTGACAATAGGATCCGAGGAGACTTGTCTTTCCTGATCTTCAGATCTGCAGAGCTAGAATCTGAAGTTTTAGCTATTTTCTTTTGAGGTTCTGAACTCAGAGCCAAGGAAGTGGATGGCACCAGGGAATGCTTCCTAGAGACTTTCTTCTCTGAACTGATGGGAGTTTGAGCTCCTGAACATGGGGTAGAAGCAGAAGACTTAGACGGCAGCAAGCCTCTGAGTATAAGTTTATTTTACCTGCCAATAAGAGCCCTAGGGTTATAACCCTTACAAATATCGCAACTGTCATCAAGATGTGAAGGGTCTAGACAACAAACGCATTTAACATGCGCATCAGATAAAGGAATTTTGTGACCGCAGGCCATACATTTCTTGAAACCCAAGAGTTTTTCTGCCATACTCGCAGACGAAGATAGTAAAGATTAAAATAAATAAATATATAAAAATATTTATATATTTTTTGTTAAAGGGTGAAAGTTTTAGAAGGAAAATACCAATAATGGTATACAGAGATGCACTAAAAATTACAGAAAGTAAACTACCAACAGTGGTAAATTATAGACCCCAAACTGTGGATAGTAAAGCCAAAGTAGGTGGAATTTCAATATATATTAAAGACATACACACTTCCAGGTTGGTCAAACAGTATGACGCACATTAGACACTCTAGGTACAGTTAACCATTGACAAGACCCCTATACAAATCATAGCTAGCTACTGGCCCCCAAATATGACCCAAGATGCCCAAACTGCCTATCTAGACCTCTTTGAATCTATCAAGATTCAACCCTTTACCCTGATCCTGGGTGACTTTAACTACCCAAACAGACTAGAAGAACTACTCATGCCAGAACACAAATGCATACAGATTCTTCGATTTTGTCAATGCAAATATTTTGGAACAGCTAGTCGATACCCCCACAAGATGTGATACTATCTTGGACTTGGTATTAACCAACATGAGTAACCACTGCACCATCCTGCAGTATCATCCTCCCTTGTAAGATCCGACCATAAAGTGGTCACGTTCAAAGTCACCATCTCCCCAACCCCCCTCTAGCTAGGGTTAAACAAAAAAACTTTTCCAAAGCTGATTACAGCCGCCTGAGAGATGGTATAAACAGTTTCACAGCCCCTCCCCCACTCTAGGAACTAGCACCAGTATCCAAAACTATACCAAATTACTAAATGAACACTTATATAGATGCATGGAATCAGGAATACCTGACAGGACTAAATCATCCACCGCAAGGAAGAGTAAACCTGTCTGGTGGACATCTGCAATAAATAAACTCTATAACAAAAGAAAAAAAATGCTGTCCTGGACCAAGAAGAAGCAGGTGCCCAATTAGAAGCAATCTCTCCTTAGCCTAAACAAGCAAATAAGAGCACTTATGAAGTCTTCCAAAGCAAACTTCGAGTCAAACTGGCCACATCTACTAGAGACAATCATAAAGCCTTCTTCACATATGTCCGTAATCTCAAAGGTAGCACCCAGATCTGTTCAGAACTGGTGGTCAAGGGCACCACATATACAAACGCTGTAAATATAGCAAACTTGCTGGCCAACAGATTCAGCAAAAACTTCACCCCTCTGTCCCCATCAGTAACTAAGTACATTCCCAGTACCTGCCCCTTCCCCTTATATCTAGGGATCAGGTCATCATTGCTCTCTCAAAGGCAAAAAATACAGCCTCCATGGGATCCAATGACATCCCAGGCTGCATCCTACATGAACTTAGGCAGGAACTTGCAGCACCATTAGGCTCCCTATTAAACCAAAACCTGAGTACCTGCTTTATTCCAGCTGACTGGAGGACAGCCACTATCATCCCTTTACACAAAGATGGAGCATCCACCGATCTGGGAAATTATAGACCCCTCAGCCTAACTATCCTGATCTGCAAGGCCATGGAAAGGATTATCATGGACCTCATTAACAAGGACATTGGGCACCTCCAAACAGTCGATCTCACACAGTTTGGCTTCGTCAAGGGAAGGTCATGTCTGTTAAATTTGGGCGACTTTTGTGAGACAGTCACCAAAGCCATGGATGAGGAAAATACAGTATACACAGCCTACCTTGACCTGGCCAAAGCCTTTGCCACTATTCCTCATTCAGGCATAACAGATAAACTCTATCAGCTAGGCATCAATCCATATGTTACCAGACGGGTAGCTAACTGACTCACTGATAGAACCCACCTAGTCAAAATAGGGGAAGCCACATCAAGCAGTAGACCTGTATTGAGTGGTGTACCCCAGGGTTTGGTCTTGGGGTCTCTGTTATTTGAAATATACTTTTCTGAGGTGTAGACCAAAACCAGTGGGCTATGGCTGACCAAGTTTGCAGATGACTGCAAGCTGGGTTCTGTCATCAATTCCCCTAGTGACGTGGACATCCTCCAAGACGGTCTCAGCCAAACAAATGACTGGTGCCAGAAACATGGCCTCAAGCTGAATACAAAAAAATGCATCATCATCCCCTTTGGAGAGAGTGACGTCCTTACAAATTATCACATTAATAGCAACCTCCTAAGCATGCAGTCAGTGGTGAGGGATTTGGGCACCCAGATTGATAGCAACCAGACTTTTGACCATCATGTTGCTTCAATTGTACGGAAAGCTTACTACATGGCCCACCTCATAAATAATAGACTCCCTCATCTGTGGAATTGACTCCCTCTCCATGTCAATCAGAATACCTATTTACCCCTTTTTAAGCACAACCTGGATAACTGGATGAGAAATAGAAAATGCATCCCTGGGATTCTACCCGTGTCTCTGTTGGACAGGGGCATTGGATGCTGATTTGTCTATACATGGGCTAAACTCTTGGCTAGGCTTATAATGGCCTCAGGGCCAATAGCCTAGTAACTTCATCATCCCCTTTGGAGAGAGTGACGTCCTTACAAATTATCACATTAATAGCAACCTCCTAAGCATGCAGTCAGTGGTGAGGGATTTGGGCACCCAGATTGATAGCAATCAGACTTTTGACCATCATGTTGCTTCAATTGTACGGAAAGCTTACTACATGGCCCACCTCATAAATAAGAGTATCTCATTCAGGGACAAGGAGGTCATAACATCCCTGTATTCTTCCCTTATAAGGCCCATTATTAAGTACAATGCCCCATTCGACATGCACCTCGCAAAGCACATGCAGCAGCTGGAGAGACCATAGAGGTTCCTTGCCAGGAGATTCCAAGGCATCAAAAAATCTACCATACACAGATAGGCTAAAAGCCCTATCCCTCTACTCTTTTTCATACAGACTCCTCAGAGGTGACATCTGTCTGACATACAAGGTGATCTCGGACCCCACATTGATGGGACTGCTGCATATCCGCAAGTCAATCTCTACTCGAGTAACCCACACACGTGGCCTCAACCTGGTCTGTGACATCAATAGGACTAGTTTGGTGGGACAGATTTGTGTCCCATAGACTCCCTCATCTGTGGAATAGACTCCCTCTCCATGTCAATCAGAATACCTATTTACCCCTTTTTAAGCACAACCTGGATAACTGGATGGGAAATAGAAAATGCATCCCTGGGATTCTACCCGTGTCTCTGTTGGACAGGGGCATTGGATGCTGATTTGTCTATACATGGGCTAAACTCTTGGCTAGGCTTATAATGGCCTCAGGGCAACCATATAGCCAAACTGGAGGCTGAGCTCTCTCATCTCAAAACTGGTGTAACCAGTCAGGAGGAGAAGGTAACCTCACACAACACAATTCCAGTATCACATAGTCCCACCACAACAGCGAACCAAACACATAAAAACACAAAAACATATTCGGAGGCTCTAAACAAAAATCTACCTAAGCAACAGAGACCTCCAAAGCAGACATCCAAGCAAACGCTACCCCAAAACAAAACACGTACAACACATAGCACACAAAGTCAGTGTGCCAAGCAGTCACAGCCCTTAAGGCTGAATAACACACCTGATACTCTTGTAATAGGTGACTCTATTGTCAGACACACTGACATCCCGCTCACCAGGCTGAATAAAGAGAAGGTCGCAGTAAGCTGCCTGTCAGGTGCTAGGATCCACCACATAACGCAGGCACTCAGGTCACTCCAAAGAAAATACAAATATGACTCAGTCATTGTACATGCTGGCGTGAATGACCTGAGACGTACCTCCCTCAACTACATGAAAAGAGACATAGAGGAGCTCTCTGATCATGTAGCCCAGGCTAGTATGACCCTGACCTTGAGCAGCATCTTACCCTCACCTAGAATGATGCCACAGTATAAAGACAAAATGATTGATTTTAACAATTGGCTAAAATTTTGGTGTCATTCAAAGGGGATCCAGTGTCTGTCAGCCTGGGATGACATGCTCGACAAGCCACGTTGCTTCACTAGGGACGGCTTGCACCTGTCACCCCTGGGCTTTCGGATATTGGCAAAGGCTCTTGCCACCCCCATAGTGCCTTTTTTAGGCAAGGCTCAAAAGTCAAACCCACCTCCATAGACAGCACAAGGAACAAGAAACTAAGGGTAATGCTGCTAAATGTCAGAAGTCTTAACCTCAAGATGCATGCACTCGAAGCTCTCCTCAGTATGGAGAACATCGATATCTGTGCAGTGACAGAAACCTGGTTCAAGGCTCCAGAGAGCACCCCAGCACTACCAGGTTATACCTCATATCATGCTTTTCGGCCCCAAAACCCGGACCGAACCACAAAAGGAGGGAGTTTCCATATTTATCAAGGATATCCACACCTCCAGGTTAGTGGCATTGCACAAAGTATCGGAGACCATCCATGTGCAACTGACAGTGGGCAAGACTGCTTTTCAGTTTATAGCATCCTACAGACCACCCTCTCAAAGTCAGGAATCCCACTCGGCTTTCCTGAAAACATTGGAGAACATGAAGATCTCTCCGAACACCATTATATTGGGTGACTTCAACTACCCAAACATAGACTGGGAGCATTACTCAAGCCCCAGCACCTTAGCCCAAAGGTTCCTGGAATTTATAAACTCAAATGCTATGGAACAACTATTCACCACTCCCACAAGAGGGGAAAACATACTAGACCTGATCATTACCAACATGGGGACTCTATGCTCCATACCAGAAGTATATCCCTCATTGGTAAGATCAGACCATAAATTAATTTCACTGGATATCCACATCCTGACCCCACCCCCAGCCCAGAAAACCACAGTGAAAAACTTCTCAAAAGCAAACTTCACACTTCTCAAAACCGAAGTGGAATCCTTCAAGTCCCCAGGGCCAGTGGAAACTACGGCCCAAACTGCAGAATCCTATATAAACGCATTCTACGGACATCTCCAGGAATGCATGGATCATGCTATCCCAAACAAAATCAAGACCCAATCATCCAAAGGCAGGCGTCCAGTCTGGTTGACCCCAGCCATAAATAAACTGTACAACAGAAGGAGGAAGCTACTACATGATAGAACAAAATCCCTAAAAGGGAAGGCATCTCTGATCAGTACTAGCAAAAAATTACGACCCTCATAAAATCCTCCAAGGCCAGCTTCGAGAGAAAAATAGCACAGGACACTAAAGACAATCATAAGGCTTTTTTCAGTTATGTTAGGAACCTGGGATGCAACTCTCGGACTTGTTCTGAGTTGATTCTAAGCGACAAAAAATACACTGAACCCACAGACATCGCCAATATCCTGGCAGACAGGTTCAGTGCAAACTTCTCCACCCCAAAAGAGCAAGTATCTATCCCGGCAGAGTGCAGCCTCCCAAACATCTCTGATGCTCAGGTGAAGGCCGCCCTCTCCAAAGCAAAAAACACTGCTTCCATGGGACCAGATGGCGTCCCGGGTTGCATCCTACATGAACTCCAAGAAGAACTAATCCCTCAAGTAAAACTGCTGTACAATCTCAGCCTCACTACAGGATATGTGCCCAAAGAATGGTGTACAGCAACAGTGGTCCCACTCCTCCAAGGTGGCGCTTCTGCGGACCCTGGAAACTATTGCCCCATAAGCCTGACTAGCCTAGTCTGCAAGGCTATGGAGAGGATCATCATGGAACTCATAAACAAAGACATTGGGGACCTACAGACACTAGATCCTACCCAATTTGGCTTCGTCAAGGGAAGATCCTGCCTTTTGAACCTGGTCGACTTCTTCGAAACAGTCACCAAGGCCATAGATGAAGGGAAGGTAGTCCACACAGCCTATCTGGACCTCGCAAAGGCATTTGACACAATACCCCACTCGGGCATCATAGATAAGCTATCCAGCCTAAATATAAACCCCTATGTCACAAGATGGGTCGCAAACTGGATCAAAGACAGAACCCACAGAGTCAGAGTTGCTGGAGCCATGTCAGACTCAAAACCGGTCACAAGTGGCATCCCACAAGGTTCTGTTCTGGGACCTCTCTTGTTCGGTATTTACTTTTCTGAGGTATAGGCTAACGTGGGAGGACTATGGCTCACCAAGTTCGCAGATGACTGCAAACTGGGCACCATAATCGACTCTCCAGCTGACACAAACATCCTTCAAAAAGGTCTCGCAGTGACGGATAACTGGTGCCAGAGCCATGGTCTAAAGCTAAATGCCAAAAAGTGTATAGTCATACCCTTTGGCAAAAACAATGTGCCCACAAATTACCACATAGGTGGTAACCCATTAAGTACAGAGAAAGTAATTAGGGATCTGGGGACCCATGTTGATAGCAATCTCTCCTTTGACAAACACATTGCCAAAGTGGTTAGAAAGACCTTCTACATAGCCCACCTCATCATGAAAGGATTCACATCTAGATCAAGAGAGGTAATCATGCCCCTTTATTCATCCCTCATCAGACCCATCATAGAATACAATGCCCCCTTTGGGATGTACCTTACCCGACACCTGCAGCAATTAGAAAGACCCCAAAAGTACCTCACCAGGAGGATCAAGGGACTCAAACAGATGCCATATGCTGCTCGGTTAAAAACTCCAGCTCTACTCAGTTGCATACCGCCTACTTCGAGGTGATCTATGCCTGACATATAAAGCTATGTCCAACCCGGAATTAATGGACATGCTCCACCTCAGTAAATCTAAATCCCTTAGAGCCATGCGCTCGAGGGACTTGAACCTCAGCACAGAAATAAATAGAACATGCTGGAGGGACAGATTCATAACCCAGAGGCTCCCTTCACTCTGGAATAGAATTCCAATTCATGTTAGGCAGAGCACCTCACTGACTCTCTTCAAGAAGAATCTTGATGAGTGGATGGGGGATCGTAGGTTTGTCCTGGGGATTACTTCCGTGTCACTATTAGACAGAGGCACAGTAAACTAAACTTTAAAAAGGGCACAGTATACTCAAATCAAGGGATGGCATAAGCCAAACACAATCGGGCTAGGCTTATAAATGCCCCAGGGCAGATAGCCTAGTATGAACCTATGAACCTATGAACTTCCTATGATCCAATGATCCTATGATAGAGTACACTAGTACTGAAAGATTTGAAAAAACTCTAAAGAAGGTCTGAAAACAGGGAGGAAGCATAACAGAAGTTTAATATAGAAATTAAGAGAAAAATAATGTATAGAAATAAATCATGATACCCAAAAAATGCTAATAGCTCAAGAGCAGAAGCAGTGACCATATCTGTACTCTAAGGCAGCGAACAAGATCTGAAGTATGTTAGGGACTGGGGCATTATGGGAAAGGGAGGAGCTTGAGAGCTTTCAGTGACTCATGACCTGGTAAAAGTGACTGAGTCAGATCTGAGTTGAGGAACAAATGGAAACTGACAACATCAGATCACAGGTTAGTAAGTAAAAGTGGTAAATGCAGCCTTTGCCAGTACTATAAATTATTCTGGTGCTAACAAATTATTCCTAACAATGCATGCAACACTGACCTATTAGCACTCTGGTGAGATGCTGAGAGCTCATCTCTTATACCTCGCCTTCCTTCTTGGCCATTCTACACATCTCACAATGCTGTCACATTGGCCATTCCACTTATCTTCTGACAACCATTTTTTTTTTCTGCGTCTCTAGCATTTTGCTCCATTAAGACAGCAGAGATGCCCAAAGTAGTGGTAATGATAGGAAGGCTTTTAGTTTACAAAAAACAAAAAGTCTTGTTGAAGTGGGGCTATGTCTTGGAATCCTGCTATCTTCACTTTCTTAGTTTTGGATCCTCAGGTGCGGAAGATGTTGTCATATCTACCCATATATGAAAGAGAGGAGAAAAGCACATTGATTCAAGTGGAATTTCATCCAAACTTCAAAAGTCCCCAGGTCTTAAGTTATCTTTTTTTTGGTCTCCCCTGGGACATCATTATGCCAGTGAGTCCTCAGTACCCCATGCACATGCCAGGTCCACCAGCTTGACTCTGACTCCCCCTCCCACCTTACTCTGATATTGCTGGTGCCGGTCATAGATTCTAAGGGCATCCTGGGGGCTTAAACATCTCTGCTTCTGTCCTTGGGGGAGTGTTATATGCCCTATCCATTGCCTGCCTCTCCTCCCATACTTGTCAATGTCTATTTGAGGGCAACTCCCCTCACTGAACCACACCTCCCCTAAGGGAGTGCCATTGAACACTCTCTCACCCAGGATGGCACACCGATCCCTCACAACCACTCTGTCCATCACCCAAGCTGCTAATTAAACCCAGATTCATTGAGACATAGGGCATTATCCATTTATGCCATCAGAGTAACCAGCTCCTAGATTACCTTAGCTTAAAATGGGGTACACATCACACTTCACTATCAAACTCCTATTCTGCCTCCTTTTGTTACTGCCTTACTTGTCTGACTTGCATTCCAGTTTTTAGTGTTATCCACATCTTGCTGATTCTCTAAAGTCCTGTACTGTCTTTCTGTATCATTTTGATCTCTCTAAATACTTATTACTATTTCTACCACGTTTGCCAAAACATAAGAGTTGCATTTTCTTCTTGCTAGAATTCCATTCCATTTACACTTCCCTCTACTTTTTCTTCACCTCTGACTTCACATCAGTGCTGCTAGGTTACTTCAGAGGCAGTGGCCTGTTTAGCTCCGACACAGTGGTGCTGATACCCTAGCCTTTGCTATGTACACTAGGCTATTTAATGGTAGATCAAATTAAAAGTCTAGAACAGGTGAACTAAGAAAACAGCCTGAACAGCATATAATAAAAATATTGAAATCGGGTTGTATTACTAAGAAGAATAAAGTCTACAGTTAGAAACATGCATGTACCAGCTCAATTTACACCAGTGTTTGTTGTTTGTCTTTTGGCTTTTCCCGGTTAGGGGTTGCCACAGCGGAACTCCGGTCCGCTAATGATTGGCAGTAGATTTTCACGAACGCCAAGGTGCCAGCTCAACGTTCAACTTTCTCTGAAGGCATGCCCATTTACGCATGTCTTTCGAACGCCCATCCAACCACGGGGAGGACATGCAGACTCCACACAGAGGGCCCTCCCTGCACTCTAGCCGAGAGTCAAACGTGAGAACCTCTTGCTGTGAGGCTACAACGCTACCGCTGCACCATCGCGGTACCAACTTCAAAGTACACCAGTGATGGCACCTTTTTAGGTGTCATTCAAAGTACACCAGTGATGACACCTAAAAAGATTCATATAAAAGCGTTCATATATATATATATATATATATATATATATATATATATATATATATATATATATATATATATAGATAGATATATATATAGATATATATACACATATATGAAAAAATATGAAATGCTAGGTACTGCACACCTTTCAAATATGATTGTGCTTTACTTGCAGATATGAAGTCTGCCAGAGTTTACCTACAGTCAATTCAAGGATTGCTGTATAATGGCTATTTAATTTTAGTGTATTCAAGAACTGTATTTTTTTTTCAAAGTTCTTTAAATGTCATTTCCCCAGCATGCAGATGATCTGTCATGTTGGTATGTGGCTACATTCCATGGTTCTAAACCTTATAATCTCTGAGATACTAATACTGCTTGCCCAAGTGCTGCAGGTTTGTCAGAGAACAACCAGATGACCAGAGGCACACTATGTGAACACACTTGCTGTGAAAGAATCTTCCCTTTACTGATCTCTGATCCTGTTCGAGTACAGCAGAGGTATGATTATGACACAGCTGGAACACCTGAACCGCAGCCATGTTAATGTCATAGGCAGCTACAGCCAAACTGTCTAACAAGTCAAATTCGATTCAAGCAACACTGTGGATGGGTCATCCCCTCTCCTTTCATGTACACTCAGACTGGAAACAACAATGGCGAGTGCTGTGGCTTTGGCAAGAAGGAAATTCAACAAAAACGCTCCCAAAAGCGTGCAATCTCTAAAGACCTCAGTGACACACCACACTTTTGTTAAGCAGTGTTAACGCTACCAAATGCCAACATTTCTCTTCATCTGCTTCTATTTCTTTGTTAGACAGTTAGTTTGTTTTATTATTTGTTTCTTAAGTAATTAAGTGGACTGATTCAGGTGGATCCTTTTTAGCAATGGGCCAAGACACAGGCAAAAATAACCTAAGCAGTCTGTGCAGCACATTTTGGATCTGAAGAGGAGCAGGATAATATACCTCTGTGCCGCCTCCTGAATAGATCATTACTTACGTTGGTGTTTTTTTTTTTTTGTTGCTATTTTCCATATATTATGTTAAAGATGCCACTGCAGTTTGGAGACAGCTTTTGACAGTGCTGCATTTAGACACTTACTTAGAGGGTTGTAAATACCAGTCTAGCATATACCAGCAACAATGTTATGATATTCCACATACCTTAGCATTATTGGAAAGTGACTGCAGGAGTCTGACAAACTCAGAAATTGACTTTTTCAAAAGGAAGTGGATCCTAGGTTGCACTGTTAGGGTTCTTAAGAGCTTCAACACAGCCATCTGCAGATCAATATCCGAAGTCATGAGAAAAAGTTCAACAACACGGGGAATGTGTCTCTTTAAAAAGCAGATGAAAAAGAAAAGTGATGATAAGCAAGTTAATTGTTTCATTCATTGTTTTTTTTTATTTACAGATTTGTTCACCACTTAGATGGGCTGGTACATCAACTTTTTCAGCTATAACCTGAGCACACGTAGACTAACAAAGCAAGTAAATGAAGCATGTTGCTAGCACTATTTGTAGTATAGTGAGAAAGGCAGTACTAACCAGTGGTTCTATTACTACAAGGCAGAAAACACACCTGCTGAGGGACTTTAATGAAATGCTTTAACAAAATGCTTTACTCCAGATTGCACTGTTTAAATGTCATCATAATTTATATATATACTCACAGGGTGAGATATACCCCCAAGCTGGTGGATACCAGCAACAAAACTAGCATTCTACTGAGTAAATGAACTCATCAGTACAGTAAAAAGTATGATACGCAACAGATCTCAGAAAATCATAGGTTCATAGGAGGTTACTAAGCTAGCGGCCTTAGTTCCTTTAAAAGCCTAGTTATGTTAATCCCAAGTATTCCAATTTGTTCTTTTTGGGGTAGTTCGCAGAACGAATTTATGAACAGAGCAGGTCTGTGATCCACACCTGGCTACCCCTGTCCATGAGGGACATGGAGGGGGGGGCGAATTTGAGATATCCCATCCAATTATCTAGGTTGCATTTGAATACGGTCAGTGAGGAGCTCTGCTTCACATGAATAGGAAGTCTATTCCAGAGGAGCAGCAGTCTCTGGGAGACATATCTGTCTGCCCAGTATGTTCTGTTAATGTCACAAGCTAGGTTGAGATCCCTAGAGTGAGCGATTCTTGTGCCATTTGACTTGTGCTTGTGCAGCATTTCCATTAGGGCAGGGATGGCTATTGCCCTACAGGCCAGGCACAAATCATCTGTCAGTATCCTATAAGATACTGAGTAAAGTGACAGGCTTTTCAGCCTGTCCATGTAGGTCATGGTTTTGAGTCCCTGTATTTTCTAGTGAGAAACCTCTGAGGTCTCTCCAGCAGCTGTAGTTGTCTGGTGAGGTACATGGAAAATGGTGCATTATACTCTATTAGTGGTCTGATAGGGTCGAGTACAGTGGAGTTATAACACCCCTTGACCTGGGTGCTATGCCCCTGCTTTATGAAGTATGTTCTGTAGAAGGCTTTCCTTACCACTGTGGAAACTTGGTGATCAAAGTTCAGATTGCTGCAACCTGTGTTCCCAAGTCTTGTACCACTGGGTTGGAACTCAGTCAGGGGGGGGTGTGCTGTCAATATTGTAATTTGTAGGGAATTCTGTTTTGCCAAAGGGAATAATAATGCATTTTTTTGGCATTTATTTTTAGACCATGGCTTTGGCACCAATCATTTGTTTGTGTTAGCCCTTCTTGTAATATTTTGACATCACTGGGGGACTCAATGATTGCTCCTAGTTTGCAATTATCAGTGAACTTGGTGAGCCAAAGGCCATTTAGTTTGCCCTGGACTTTTGAGAAACAGATGCCAAACAGTAAGGGGACCAGCACAGACCCCTGTGGTACTCCACTGGTGACTGATCTACTGGTGGAGGTGGAGTCACCAATTTTGACAGAGTGTCTTCTGTCAGTCAGCCAACTGGTTACCCATCTAGTAAAGTAGGGGGTAATCCCTATCTGGGAAAGTTTGGCAATGCTACCAGAGTGGTTAACTGTGTTGAAATCCTTGGCAAGATCAAGATAGGCTGTGTGCACTGTCTTACCTTCGTCTATGGCTTTGGCGACATTTTCAAAGAAGTCCAGTAGGTTTAATAAGCAAGATCTACCTTTAATGAAGCCAAACTGGGCTGGATCCAGTGTTTGGAGGTCACCTGCGTCCTTGTTGATAAGGTCTATGATAATTCTTTCCCTGGCCTTAAAGATGAGGCTGGTTAGACTTATGGGTCTGTAGTTTCCAGGGTCAGTTGATGGCCCCCCTTTGTACAGGGGGATTACTGTTGCTGTTCTCCATTCTGCAAGAACATAGCTAGTTCTTATGCTATGATTAAAGAGAGTGCCAAGTGGATCTGCTAAGTTTTGTTTTAGATTGTTTAGTAAACAGCCTGGGATATTATCTAGTCACAGTGAGGCCATGTTTTTGGCTTTGGTGAGTGCAGAGATGACCTATTCTCTAGAGCTACTAAGCAGAGGGCTAGTGTCAGGTATGCTTTGGGATGTGGTAAGTGGGGATAGGGGAGTGAGGTTTGCTCTGAATCTGTCAGCTAGCAGGTTGACGATATCTTCCCATGCAGTATGAGTGATCCCATCTACAACCAGTTCGACACATAGCTGGGCATTCCCTTTTAGACTTCGGGCGTAGTTAAAGAATGCCTTATGATTATGCTTGCTAGGGATGTGATCTTAGTTTTGTAATTTGCTTTAGAAGACTTTACAATATTTCTGTTTTTCTTGTTTAGGCTTAGGAGGGAACTCTTCCTCTGCAGAGTGACATCCCTCTTGGTTTTGGACAACAGTTTCTTCCTCTTGTTATATAATCTGTTTATACATGAAGTCCACCACGGTGGCTTGTTTTTACAGGAAGACCTGGTTTTGGTCCAGTTAGGTACAGGAGAGTTTCTGCAGTTGTTTAAGTGTTTCTACAGGGCATTTGGTACACATTTGCATAGTGTTCATTGATGTCTACAATTGCTGGTGGTATGAAGCTTTTTATACCATCACTTAGTCAGCTGTACTTAGCTTTGGTAAATTTTTTTTGTAATTTTTGATACTGTGAGGGTGTCAGTTTCAGCAGTTGCTTCAAATGAGACTGATTTGTGATCTGATTTAACCAAGGAGGGCATCGTGCATGGAGATGCACAGTGACCCCACATGTTGGTGAGTACTATGTCCAGAATATTAGAGCCACTAGTGGGGGTGCAGACTATCTGTTCCAGAGCATTTGTGTTAACAAAGTCCAGGAACCTTTGAGTGAGTGTGTTTTTTCTTGTTTATGTCCCCCAATCTATGAAAGGATAGCTGAAATCAACTGTGACTAAGGTGTGGGTATGTATGGTGACAGATTCCAGTAAATTGATGTAGGTGGTGTGCTTATCCTGGTTCATGGTGGGGGATCTATACCTAGCAATTATGTGGTATGGTACTTTCCCAATAGTTAATTGGACATGAAGTAGTTTGAGAGAGTCATGCTGTTTGACCATTCTCAAAGTGTATTTGGTTTTAATGAAGATGGATACACCTCCACCTTTGGTTCCTTCACGCTCATTTTAAGGTCTGAACGTGTGGAAGGCATTGTAGCCTTGCACGGCCGGGGTGCTCTCAGTGGCCTTGAACCAGATGATGTGGCATTTTAGGCAGACTCTGAGCAAGATAATGCCCAAAACGACACTCTTCTGAATAGCTTACTTTCTGGTGATTTGTTAATGTTTGAACGTGTTATCTGTCTCTTGTTTAAAACCAACACATTCCTTGGTGCAACATATCCTTTAGTTTGCACACACATTCAGCCAATGTCTTGCTTACTATTGTAAGGATACTCTCTGAAAGCATTCACCATCACAGTAGAGCTCATTGTAATAATTAACTGTATTATTATATACCTGCACTTACTAACATAGCTATGATTCAGTTTGTATTCTTTAGCAGATGATGTTTCCCTGTTTAATACGATGCTAGTGTTCCACCAAAGCATAACTGAAGCTGGCTGCTGCAAGCCCTTCCACTAAAACAACACTGTAAGCTGCCATTGTTGCCTCTCTGTAGAAAGCTTGAACTCAACTTCGAGAATTATGCTCAACTTCTTTTCTGAAGAATTAGTGACACAGCCAAACATGATGCTAAACAAAGGCCCAAAATCAGAGACTTAAAAAGTTAACAGAACAAGTTTTGCATCAACAAGCAATTTATTAACAATAGGAAATATGAAACTCACAATAATTTACCAGCAAATAAAAAAAAATTATGAGGAACAGGGCTAAAGTATAAGTTAAAATCATGGACATTCTACAAAATCAGGGACAGCTGACAGCTATGACTCTTGATGAGTGGATGGGAAACAGAAAGTTTACCCCGGGGATCACTCCAGTGGCTCCACTTCATAGAGCCACTGGGAACTAACGTCAGGTGGCACGATGCCAGGGCACCTCTATGGGCTAGGCTTGTAAAGGCTCTGGGGCCATTAGCCTAGTACACACCTATGAATCTATGAACTCATTCCTACATATGGCATCCAAATAACTATGACTACAACAAGGACTGTGGAACTGTAAACATGCCATAATTAATTAATAGTCATAAATATGTACATTGCCAGGCTGTGAGCACCTTCTGAAAAGTTGATTGTTAGGCAGAGTTTCCTCGTACAACTGTACTATCTTTCTTGATGAAGGACACTATAACAGAAAATCCTGATATATGGCCATGATACCACATAGTATTAGGTCTAATGAAGAGAAATGTACAGTTACAGGAAACCCTGCAACAACACTGTGTCATAGCCTACCTTACCCTTACAATGGGCATTTAGAACCTTCCCTACCCTGCTCTTACACAGGGCATTTAGTACCTTATCCTACCCCTGGACTGGGCATTTAGTACCTACCTTTAGACTGGGCATTTAATGCATGCCTGCCTGCCTTACTCTTATACTATGTATTTATCACCTACCCTAATCTCAGACTGGGTATTTAATACCTATCACTGCACTGGACACTGGGCATTTAGTACCTTCTTCTCCCTTACACTGGGCATTTAGCACTCACCCTATCCCTCAGTTGGGCACTGCGAGTATATTATTTTGTCTGGCAGTTTAGCTCAGGGGATTAAAGTTATGTGCTTTTAATGAGCTTCTTCCTGTATTCATGGGTTTGATTTCCTTGTTTTTCACTTGCAAACTGTGCAACTCTGAGTAAGTTAACAAGACAGTGCTCCTGGGGTCAGACATGAAAAATAACACTTGTGTCTTGTGTACAATGTACTTACCCAGTTTACAAATGATTTATGTAAAAAAGAACATAAATATATGTGTGTGTGTGTGTGTGTGTGTGTGTGTGTGTACATATATATATATATATATATATATATATATATATATATATATATATATATGGTTCCACTTCAGAATCTTGAATTAATGAAAACTCGAACTTCATATGGTCGAGAACATATGATCGAGTTTTCAGAAACTCGAAATTGTGAAGTGTTAATGTAAAGAAATTTATTTTAGTTGAACATAAGTTTTTTGCGGGGGGGGGGCAAGTCCCCCTGCACTCTCCCTACTTAAATATACCAGCTCCGTTATCGTACTATAGCGAGGAAACAGGAAATCTCCCGTTCTTCGCTTCTGCATACAGCGCGGAATGGGAGATTTCCCTTTTCCCCACTGTAGCGCGATCTCGGATTTGGAATATTTAAGTAGGGGGTTGTTGGGGGTGCAGGGGGGGCTTGCCCCCCACTGCAGAAATTATGTGTTTTACTTTTTTTTTTTTTTGTTATTTCACTTTGGAATTTCGAGTTTCTGAAAACTCGATCATATGGTCTCGACCATATGAAGTTCGAGTTTTCAGTAATTCGAGATTCTGAAAAGTGGAACTATATATATATATATATATATATATATATATATATATATGGGTCTATGTTGTTAGATCGAAAGCACACAACATCGATCTCACAAAAGCGAAAGTGCACAATATCGAATGTGCACTTTTGCAAAAGCTGGTTTTCGTAACTGGCAAAAAACAGACTAACAACCTCTAAACAGTATTTTTCAGGGGTGCAAGCCCCCCTGCACCCCCCACACACCCCTAATTTAATATTCTAACTCTGAGATCGCACTACAATGGAGAAAAGGGAATATTCCCTCATCCCCACTGTACCCCGATCTCCACAAGAGGTTTGTTAGCTGTACATCAACAGTATATGTTGATGTACAACTAACAAAACATGTAAACAGCATGTTTTCTCCTTTTGTTCAGTCTCCTTTAGCGAAAGTGCATATTCGATGTTATGCACTTTCACTAAAGTGTGTTCATCAAAGTACGATTTGATGAACCGTGCCTTTGACGTTCTAACAGAGACCCATATATATATATATATATATATATATATATATATATATATATATATATATATATATATATATATATACACACACACACACACACACACACAAACATATATATATATATAAATATATACACATATATATATATATATATATATATCTATACACACACACACACACACACACACACACACACACACACACACACACACACACACACACACACACACACATATGCGCGCATGCGCACCTGTGTGTGTATAGTCATTAATCCTGACACATAACTTCGACATTGAATTGATCACAAAACAAAGACAAACAGCCCCCCTTTGGGATGAGCAAAATAATGGAGACAAAACACCTAACTCTACCCATCAGATATACTTTGTTTGAATAGTGGTACTGTTAGGAGAGTGTTTTTCAGGAGATAATGTACAGAGTTGGGTAAAGGGGCAGGAGTAGGGAATGGGTTATGTTAGTGCATGAGTAAGGATGGGCAGGTTGGCTTCACACATTCCCATAAGACGCACATATATGCTTATATACATTCACTCTCGTGAGGTAGTGTGGACCTGCTCAATTTGTCTGCTATTACTTTGAAATTCCCCCCAAATGTACATTGCTATCAGAAAATGGTTGGATGAGATCACCCATTGCCACACTCTGAGGGCTTCTCAACACAAGGGGTAAGACCTGGTCCATATCTCTCAACTGTACAGATTTTCGCAGAATGTCCAGATTTTTAACTCATTTTTTTGGTCCATTTTTCATAAAATTGTGGTTTTCTGGTAAATTTGTAGCAAATCATTAAAGACTGAAGTTAGAAAATAATGGAAGACATTTGAGTTTCAGAATTCATACTCTTCAGAAAATTCATGCTAATGCAAAACCTGTTGTTATTCTATCAACTTTCTAAGTTTGTGAGAGCAATATTTAAAAATGTCCCTATTTTTGCGCCTTTGTCCCACTTTTTTTTATGGCTTTGTCCATATTTCTTGCTCCAAGAGGTTGAGAGGTATGCCTGGTTCCTCCTTGTTTGTTGATGTACCAAACTACTGACATATCATTTGTGTGAATCGCAATCATCCCAAAAGGGAGAGAGTCTTGGAAGGCCTGAAATGCTAACAGCACTGCTCTCATCTCCAGAACATTGATATGCATAATAGTCTCTTCTGGGGGCCAAGTGTCTTGAACAGTTTTCCTCAGGAAGTGCCCCCCCTCCCCAATCTGGGATGCATCTATGGTCACTATGGCTTGGGCTGATGCGAATGAAAGGACGGCCTTGTAGAATCTGATCTGCTTGAATCCACCACCAAAAATATCTCTTGCATGCCTGAGTGATTCTTATTTGGAGTGATGTGTTAGTAAAGAATAGACCATTGTGTTGCTAACATCCAGAAGAATTGAGGAACTAAGACTATAGCTGCCGACATTGATCCCAAGGCTTGTAGATTCAATTGGGGTGAGATTGTGGTACTTTGAATTATTTTTCTGACCTGGAATCTGATTGTTTGTACTCTTGAGAGAGGAATATAAACTGTCACTGATGTTAGCGCTGTTTTCAGGATTAATTTAAGTCTTCTGACGCATTTCTTACTAAGTTTTATTTGCATTTGTTCGTGTTTTATTGTTGATCCTTCATCAATTCCCAAATATTTATACACTCCTTCTTGCTCAAGTTCTTTTATATTACATTCTTGTCCCAAACTGATGTTTTCCTGGCTTTAAAGGTGCAGGGAAAATCAACTCCTGATTGCCTCCAGAGAGGGACAATCGGGCCTCCTTTCAGGAGCACTGGTAGGGTCTGTCAGAGAAGAACTCCCTAGACCCTTGGTTCATTGGGCCTCCTCTGCCATGTGGGCGGTGTCTTCCATTTGAGTCCCCCCCTCTGCCTCTGGGGGAACTACCTCCATGTGGATCTTAGAAAGGAACCTGGAAGTTTCTGAACCATGTCTTTTGACCATCTTGTTGATTCCCGGAGAAGGTTCTTTGAGGAGTTGAAAAACATACTCCCACTGCAAAGAGAGTCCTTCCATCTTGTTCACACCTGGAGAGTGTGTCCTTTACCTTAGGGCCAAACAAAGAACTGCCATCAAAGGGTGCATTGACGAACGAGGACTTGAAAGGCTCCTCAAACTCACACAAATTCATCCAGGTATTCATCCAGGTATGCCTCCTGATTAAAATGCCTGAACCCGCCACCCTTGAAGTACCTTCAGCTACATGAGAGATAAGCCTCATGGATGAATTAGAAATAGATTATAGGGTTGCTGACTGTGAGGCCACAGGAGTCTGAGTCCCAGAATTACTGGTCCCACAAAGGGATTTTGACAGTTCCTTTATCAAGTCCCTTTGTAGTCTTGTAAAGTGTGCCAGGTAGTTACACAGGAACTCTGCTCAACAAGTTCCTTCTTGGTGGCCGTCGCTATGATCATTGCATTTTATGGGCACTTCTTTGCTCCAAAACTCCATTCCTACAGGTGGTGCCAAAATCCAATCTGGTCTTTTAGGGACTGGCTCAACTATGTTAGGCTCCTTTCACGCCCACTTAGAGATAAAGTCAAAGAGCTCATCAACGGGTGGAGTTACTCAAGAGGTTGACGGGCCGGACCCAAAGGCCTCCAGGAATACTGATTCTGGGAAGGGTTATCGGTAGACCAAGCACCTCCCTACTTAAGAATCTCAAGGATGTCTCCAAATGAGACATCTTCAGGTGTTGCTCATGGGGAGCCTTCTTCATCAAAATCAGTATCTTCAGTGACGGACTCCTGAAGACAGTTAAAGTGTCTACTCTTGCAAGTCCATTTCCCAGGGACTGCTTCATTGGGGTGCTCCAAAGAATTGTCGGAACAGATTGTAATACACTGCTGGGTAACCTGGAGACTTTGGTCTGGCTGTCCCTATGGTGTAGAATGATGGGGCTAAAGGTGCAGTGACACACGGGATCCAGAGGGAAGATCCGAGGGGGTAGGAACCGTCCATCCTGTCAAAGCAGAGAACACTCTCTTCACCACCTCAAAGGCAGAATGCTTCAGGGAGAAAGAAGCCAACTGACCTGAGAAGCCATTCTTCTGGTCCATCAGCTCCTCCTGCCCCAAAGGCAGTCTACCCTAGGAGGAGGTCAGAGCCAAGCTGTCCAATGCCGAGGCTCCAAGGGGAAGAGACAGCTCTGAAAACTTGGGAGTCAACTCTAAAGCCTCAGATCTGACAGAGATGCTTCAGCTCCGAAACTGTCAGAGCCAGTGCACTCAGAGACAACATCAGAGCTGAAGATACTAACATCTTCAGATCCAATCTAGATGGTCCTGGGAGACTCGGATTCAAGGGCTCCAAAACAATAGGTCACAGCTGAGATTGGTGGAGTAGTACAAACAAAGGCTTCCTGACCCAAAGGGGTAGGAGTTGGGAGAACTCCCATCTGTATCTGCTGTGAAAGAAATTTCCTCATCATTCTGTCCACATCAGTCTCAGGCAAACCTCTGGAAGAGCGAGAAGATGCTACTGATGAGGACCTGGAATATCAGTGGAATTCAAGGTATGGGGAAGGTACTCTAGAGGGTACCGGTTCTATGGATGGTGAATACTTGGTCCTGGGCAAAGGCCTCGGATCCAAAGAGCTAGGATCTGACAAAGCCTTTGTTGACTCTGACGACAGCTGAGCAGGAGAAGTCTTTGGTTCCAACTTATGCTTTTTCTGTGAACAACTGAGTCGAGGATCCCAAAGGCCTAGAAGACTTAGTTGAAGGCTCCTTTATCTTAGATTTGGGGGTGTTGACCCCCAGAAATAGCCTCTGAAAAAGATGAAGGGTGCAATCTTTTCAAGATTAATTAATTTTTCTCCAAATATCTGAATTCTGAAGAAGTCAAGCTTACAGGCAGATGAAAGCACTCAGTTTGTTTTTTTTTTATATATGTGCTTGTACTAATAAATGTTTTTATACTCTACACTGACTGTGATTGTCTTTCCTTCAGTCTGGATTCTTGATTAATTTATTTTTTCTATCCGCAATTGCTTGCTGATTGAAGGCCTAAACAGTATACGCACAAAGCATGTGCATTGAAATGAGGCAACTTGTGCCTATCCCACATTTCTGGCACTTTAAAGCCAAAAGGACCTTTTGCAGACAAATAACAAAAGCAAAAATAGCAGATTTTTTTTTTTACTAGTAAAAATAGAAATAAAGGAAAATTACCAGATTACACTACAGAGTGTAAAAAGGGAGGATTTAGAGATGGAAAAGAATCTATTATGTTATAGGAAATAAAGAATAAAGAAATTAACTTATCTCTATACTGAAACACTCAAGAGCTCAAAGCAACCACGTCCAAACACGAAAGCGTCAAACGAGATCTGAGGTATGATAGGAGTTGGTGCATTGTGGGTAAGGGAGGAGCCTGAGAGCTTTTTAGTAGCCATTAGACTAAAATAATGGCTGAGTCGGATCCAAGGGTCGGATCCGAACCCAGTGGTTGAGGAATGAATGAAAATTGACAAATTAGATAAAAAATTATGTACTCACCAAAACTATGCATCTGTGTTGCCTGTTGTCAGCCTTCCTCAATCATTGGGTTTTGGATCCAACCTCGGATCTGTCTTCAGCCACTTCTCAGACTTGGATCCATAGCTCAAGCTCCTCCCCTTACCCATAACTCCTTCAAACTGCACATTACCTCAGATTGAGCCTGTCCCTTTAATATTAAGACATAAATCAAACCTGTAGATAGCTAGAAAACTCTAGAAACATGAAAGCAAAGGTACCAAGACGGTATGCCTCCAGGTCATACCAGGAAACCATAACCATATCTTACACCACTGGAAGGAGGAATGGAGCAAATCGAGGTTGAAAAAGGATGAAATCAGATAATACAGATGGATCATTATAAGTACATAACTTTTGTATCTGATCTTGTCTTTTTTGTCCATTCCTCAACCACTGGGTTAGTATAAACCTAGGGTGATCCCATGGAAGGATATTCCAGCGTACAGCAGAACCAAATGCTGCCCTGAAAGGATACCCAACTTGTAATGAGCTATGAAAGTATGGGCACTGGACCAAGTAGCAGCAGCACAAATGTCATCTACAGAAGTTCTTGTTAAGAAATCTGAGGAAGTGGAGCCTGTCTTTGTGGAATGAACTAGTGTTGGTCTTGGTAAAGTCAAAACTTTTTACTTATAGAAGTGAGAAATATAATCAGTGAGCCACGATACTAAAGGGATTTCAGACAGAGACTGTCCCAATTCAGCCTTTGAAAAAGAAATAACTGATCAGATTTCCTGAAATTTTTAGGTCTATGGAGATAGAATCTCAGTTGCCTATTGACATCCAACAAATTAAGCATATATTCTCCTTATTAGAGAATTTTGGAAAGAAAACTGGTAAATTAATGGACTGGTTAAGGACAAAATTATAAGTGATGTATAATATTTGCAATTGGGAGTGTGTCAGTATGGTTTGTGTTGTAAAATGCTTGCAACTAGGATTGTGTCAGTGTGGTTTGTTTTCATTTATATATGTATGATTGCCTATGTCATAAGTGATGGTTTAATAATGATGGTTTTTGTTTAAAAGAAAGGGGGAGGAATTGAATAAGTTATGCAATATTGCTTAGGTTATATGATATATAGCAATATATGTGAAGTATAATGTTTGTAAATGTGAACTTGTTAATACAGTTTGATTACTTTTATGTAAATGTAAATTTGCCTATGTCACAAGTGATAATTCAATAAGGGTGTTTAAAAAATTCTGATGATACTTTCAGGAGAAAGGTCTGATTAGTGCAAAGAGAAACTCCTGTCTTTATGAAAAAACAAGGAAAGGTGGCTGGCAAGACAATGCCTGGAATTCAGACATGCACCTGGCAGATGTAATAGCTACTAGAAAAATTGACTTCCAAGGCAAAAATTTCAATTCAGCTGTTTCTGTGGGTTCAAAGGGAAAACGAGTCAAAGCCTGGAGGTGAATTATCAAATTCCAAAGAAGACTGGAATCCTTGATAGGTGGTCTGAGTAGGAATGTACCTATGAGGAAAGCTTTGCATAGCCAGAGGGAGGCCAAAGACAAATGTTTTTTACCAACATGATAATTGGAAATCACAGCCAGTTTTACCATGATTGTGGGGTAAATTGCACCATTATGGAAAATGGAAGCCAGAAAATCTAGGATAGCTGAAATGGTCCTGAAAAGGGATCCAGGTGTCTATGATTGGCCCTAATAGAAAAAATTTCCATTTGCTCTTATGTATCTTCCTAGCAGAGTCCTTTTGGGAAGATGTAAGGATGTGCAAGAAGTGGAAAAAAAGCCTGGACTATCTAGCCATCACAGGAAGTGGAGTAACCATGATTGCTTGTATGTACGGATGAGGTAGACTGGATGGGCGAGACAGATGATTTGGAGAAAGATCAAGAACCCAAGGAGGGCAAGCGAGGCGGAAGGAAGGGGAACCACACTTGTTGAGGCCAGAATGGGGCAATGACAATCACTTTGCTCTACTGTTGACATGATTTATGTAGAAATTTCAATATGAGGGTAGTCAGAGGAAAAGCATAAAGAAGACTAAGGGGTGACAGTCGTGAATCGGAGTGTGTCTCTTGGTGACTCCCCCCTCCAGGGATTATGGTAAAATACTTGTTGCATTTGAAACTGTGGGCAGAAGCAAAGAGATTACAACATGGTTGGTCCTACTGATGAAAAATCTTTCTGCTACCAAAGGATTACGAGACCACTCGTGAAGCAGTAGAATAGATCTGCTCAGTCTGCCCACTAAAACATTGGACTTCCCCAGAAAATGTATTGCTAGAAGAAAGTGACCAGAAGAGATCATCCACTGCCACACCCTCATTGCCTCCTGACACAAGGGGTAAGCGTAGATTCCCCCCTCTTGTTGATGTACCAGTCCACTGGCATGTTGTATGTCTGTATGGAAATCAGCCCTACAGTGAGAATTTCATGAAAGGCCTGCAATACTGGGAAGACTGTCATTATCTCTAGAAGAAATGCTATGCCTCCTAATGCTAATGCCTGAATCTGCTGTTCTAGAAACACCCTTCATGGTATGGGAAATCAGCATAATGGAGGCATTCTACAGGGACTGAAGGGTGGCCAGTTACAAGAAAAGGTCTTTTTATCCTTCATTGACATGGACTCTGAGAGGGAGTTGGAATGTTATTTAGATAAATCCCTCTGGAACCACATAATGTGTTCTAGATAATTCAGTGACCATATGGCAAAGGATGCTGAAGCAAAAATTTGCTTCCCAAATCTGTCCAAAGCCCTATCTTCCCTGTTAGTGGGGTGGGCAGAATGATGTTCCTTGGCAAGTGCCTTTTTGGTGTCTGTTGCTACCACCATAGCATCAACTGGAGGGCCCCTGCTCCAGTGGGTAAAGTCCTTGGGTGCAAATAGGTACTTGTCCGGTTTTCTAGGGATGGGTTCTATCACATATGGATCCTTCCAGGCCCAATCTGAAATAAGGTCCACCACTTCGTCTGCCTGGGGGACCACCCAGGATGTAACTGAGCCAGTATCAAAAGCTTCAATCACTTCAGCTCCTCCTCGGAAGGGATCTCTGAAGACCAACCACCTTTCTGCTTCAGAAGCTCAAGAATCTCTCTGAACAAGATGTCCTCAAGGGGTGACCTAGAGGACTGCTCCCCTTCATTGAGTCTGTGTCTTCTGTTAAGGAATCCTGTGGGGAATCAATGTGCTTCCTTTTGCACTTGCACTTCTGGGGGGCTTCGATAGGGGGATGATCCAGGGAAGACTTGGAAATCTGGGGAGGGACCTGAATGAGGAATGTCTCAAGGCTTGAATGGACCAGACGTCCCAATGAAACAGACTGAGCAGACTCAAGATCCAGGGCAGTCAGCTGTGGAGAGCTCTTGCCACTGCATTGACGACAGTACTCAAAGAAGAACCCAAGACTACCTTAGCAGACGTCAAAGCCACTTGAACAGGGTAGCCCATGGAATCCCCTTGGCCCTGCCTCAACACGGACATCAGAGTCAAACTATCTAAAATTGAAGCCCCAAAGGGAAGGGATGGCACCAAAAGCCTTGACGTCAAACCCCTCCACAAGATCCGGAGCCAAAGTTATGACTCCAAGATCTGTCTGGCCCCAACAAAGTCTGTGCCAGCTGAATCAGATGTTGGGGTTAACGAAGGCCAAGCCTTTGGATCCAACATGGACACCCCCAAGAATCTTGGATTTGACCCCCTCTGAAGCCTTGGAATGGATCAAAGTAGGAGTAACTAAAGGTGTTCAGGATGGTCAAAGCTCACAGATCTGATGGGAGCCACAACTTATAGTAGTCCCAAATGAATTTGAGTCCTGAGAAATTTCTCTCATCATTTTGTCTACATAGTCTTTGTACAGCTGCCTGGTATACCTGGAGGATGAGGAGGTGGGTGGAAGTCTAGAAGCTCTACATGGTGTGTCTTGTAGGAATAGATAATGCAGTCTTGATGCAATTGTCTCTGAAGAAAATCTTGGTTGCCTGTGGGAAGGAGATCTGCTGAAGAGAGTGATGGATCGAAGAAGTGGATGGATCTGAGGATTTCTGAATTTTGGCAGGTGGAGCCAAAGCTGGAGCTGCATAAGAACAGCAGTCAGGTGAGTGCATCCTCTGATGTTTGGGGTTTTCCTTGGGACTTTCCCTTTTCTCCCCCTGAAAATTTTCTGCTTTTTTGCTTGGTGAAGGGGAAACTCCAGACCATGAAGAAGAAGATGCTGGAAGTAAGCCTTTTATTGCCAGTTTGTTTCTACATTCAACCAAATTTCTGTGGTTGAAGCCCTAACAAATATCACATTCAACATCGAGATGTCCAATCCCTTTACACAAACACTGAATAGGCATCAGAGATAGGAATCTTATGTCTACAAGAAGAATATTTCTTAAACCCCGAGGGTTTGTCTGACATGGTGTCTCCCATCCAAGTACTAACTATGCCCAACCCTACTTAGTTTCCAAGATCAGTTGAGATCAGGCGTATTCAAGGTAGTATGGCTGTAGGCCCCAGGAAGTCATGACAAATACAGCAAATCAGCAACACAGCAAATACAGCAGATCAAGAAAGGGGCAGTAATGCAATGATACCTGTGAGATAAGGAAATACAGTATAAACAATGCTAATAAATTTACTAGCTAACTAGTAGAAGTACTATGGGGAAGCTATGAAAGAAGTGAAAGGTGAAAAGCCTAGAAGAAGAAATTCACTAAATAGTTAGAAATATAGTATAATTTTGTGTGTGTGTGTGTATATATATATATATATATATATATATATATATATATATAAAATCACACTACCTAAAACTACAAGAAAATCTTGCTAAAAATCCTAAGCAGTTCTGGAACTCTATTAATTCCCTCTTGAGGCCTGGAACAAAAAAACAATCCCTGTCCTGACACTAGCAAATCCAACTCAGAAATTGCCACACTATTCAACTCGTTCTTTACCTCTTCTATAGCTGAGCTGACTAAGACCTTCACCAACAATAATCCCTCTCCCCTCCCTGCCCAATCCTCCCCTCTCTCCCCTCCCTACCATAATTTTGAACTTAAACCTGTCTCTACCAACCTAATAAAAAAACTCCTCTATAAACTAAAGCCTTGCTCTAATGCCCCTGATGGCATTCCTTCCTCCTTCCTAAAAATAGCCTCAGATGCTATTGCTCTGCCTATCAGCATCCTGATCAATAGATCTATACTCGAGTCTTACGTTCCCAAACTTTGGCAAACTGCTTATATTTTGCCTCTCCACAAGGGAGGCAAAAATAACAATGTATCTAATTTTCGGCCCATAGCCATCCTCTCCCCTATCTCCAAAATTCTTGAAAAATGCATCCATCTACAGCTCCTACCATTCCTTACCAAATATCAATTACTTTCCCCCACCCAACATGGCTTCCGCTTAGGACACAGTACTAACTCCGCCCTTCTCTCCTTCTTACATATCGTCAATTCAGCCCGCGACTCTGGACATTTAGTATCTTCCGTCCTGCTGGACCTTTCTAAAGCCTTTGATACCATCTCCCATACCCACCTCCTAAATCATCTCTCTAACCTTAACCTTTCCAAGAAACCCTTTCTTGGTTCTCCAGCTATCTTGCTAACAGGTCCCAAGCCGTAAAATGGGGCCAAGCCACATCCTCTTTCCTCCCTACTCCCACTGGAGTACCCCAAGGTTCCATACTTGGTCCTCTGCTATTCAACATCTTTATTAATGACGTCCGTAAAGCCATTCCCAACTCCAAAATTGTCCAATACGCCGATGATTCCACTTTGATTTGCAGTGCCTCCAACCTAGCTGAACTCCAATCTCTAACTCAAAATGCCTTCTCTACCACTGAAGACTGGATGCTCCAAAACCACCTCTCTCTCAACGCTAATAAAACCAAGATCCTTCTATTCTCCCCTTCCAAATCTTCCCATGTAGATGAAAACTGCCTTTACATCACCAGCCATAATAACTCACAAATAAAGATTGTACACTCTGCCAAACTCCTCGGGGTCACTATAGACAATCAGCTAAAATTTAACTCCCACATTCATCAGAATATCAAAAAAACACACATAAAACTTGGCCTACTTTACAGAAATAACCTCTTCCTCTCTCCTTCCTCTAGGCTAACTCTTGCCACTACCTATCTTCTTCCTTCTCTCTTGTACGTCTCTTCCCTGTTCTCTAACTTATCCTCCACACTTACCTCTAAACTAGAGATATGTTACAACAACATTTCTCGATTTGCCACTAGTGCCAAATCCTCCTCACACCATTGCAAATCCCTTCTCTCCCTTAACTGGCTTGAACTGCCCAACCTACTTGACTTTCACCAATTAACCACAGTCCACAAATTAGTATTCCAACCCTCAAACTGCCCTGCACTATCCAACATACTGCAACCATATTCCCCTCCTAGACCTCTTAGATCCTCTCACCAAAACCTACTTACCATTCATAAACCCAAGCACCCAGCTGGCCAGCTTCTCATATCCTGTACCCTAGCAAAAAAATGGAGCTCTTTGCCCTCCACCCTACTGACCTGCAATAATCTCAATAGCTTCAAATCTCAACTCCATTCCTACTTCTTCCGTAACAGGAAATGCAACTGCACTCTTCCACCTTTGCCTCTCAAACCCTCCACTCTCTTTACCCCTGGCTAACCCCTCCCGTCCTAACCTCCTAACCTCTCCTCTCCTATCCCCACTCTTAACTATTAATTTGTTTCTCATAACATTACATTATGTACTCTTTTTCTCTTTAACTAAACTGTCATTCCATTGATTGTTACTAGATTGCAGATTGAACCATATTGTTTTTGTATATGTAGTTTTATACTATTTATGTTCTCTTTGATTGAAAAATGTATCTAATAAACCTTCTGTGGAGCTTTTCTCCCCGGGCCTCCACTGAAAATGGGCTCTCCAGCCCAGTGGACCTCCCCGGTCACCAAACTGAATAAATGTATACAATAAATAAATTTTTTTTAAACAGGGGAGGTAAATAATCAAAAAGAGTCAAAGACCAAAGAAGGAACTATGAATCCAAAAGGAAACAGTCACTTATCTACCTATAGCTTCAGCCACATCAACCATGTCTGATCGCTGAAAGTGGCAAACAAGATATAAGGTAATGTGGGGTTTGGATGGGGATTATGGGTAAAGTGAGGGGCTTAGCTATGGATCCAAAGTCTGAGAAGTGGCTGAAGTTGAATCTGAGGTTGGATCCAAAATCCAGTGGTTGAAGAATGGATAAAAAAGACATCAGATATCTGCTTCACATGGATGAGAAGCCTATTTCAGAGAAAGAGTAATTTCTGGGACACGTGTCCCTCCAACATGTCCAATTTATGCTGCAGATGTGGTTTAGCTCCCTAACCTGTGTATATCAATCACAGTATGCATTTAAACTCTGCTCACAAATATTTCCATTTTAATATATATACCTATTTTTGACTTTTACATATTTTTGAAAAAAAAGATATCAGCCTCCACATAGCCTATACATACAATGAATGGCTCTACAATATGCTTTTGAATGCATATGGCAGCATTGCCTGTCCTGGCTGTCGTGTCTGACTGCTTGTTTACTCTAGACACTGTAAAAGAACTACGTGTTCAGAAACAGTATTGTATTTCTTTTCTTTTCTTCATTTCAGGCATTATTTCACCCTCTTTTTCACCGCCTTTATCTTCACTCTTCTAGTTCTTCAGTCAAACCTTTACGCTGAACAACTGAAAGGTCACTCATTCTGTGGAATCTAGTGCTTCATCATAATAGCCTACCTCAGACTTGACCATTCTTTATACTACATTACAATTCTAATTGAATTATACAAGTCACATAAGAATATACTGACTCTTGAACTTTTCAGATTTCTAGTGAAAAGTAAATGTCTTCCATATGGAAGTTTTTTTTTGGCTTGGAATATGCTTGAAATATTTATCTTATAACTGCTAACTTGCCTTTTTCTTCCTGTTTGATTCTAAAAGTCCTCACCTGTGATATGAAGGAACATTGCACAAGGGATCTTTTGTGGCTTCTCTGCAATTTCATTTGCAATGAGACACAGCAAAAAACTTTTTGTTTTGAGATTTCAGTCAAATCACTGTGCAGCTTCAGAGACAGTGGTGGTTGAACTGACGGACTTTTGAGCCAACATGAAGAGATGTAGCGATGAAGATATGTGGCTCAGCAGTCTTTTATGGAAAAGTCAGTATCAAAAAATTATTAAATGTGAGAATGAGACACAAGATGTAAACAACCTAGTTTAATACTGCACATAGCTTTTACAAAGCATGAGTAACTTGGAGATGGAAACATTTGTGTCTTAAAGAATATGACATATTACTAACCCATGAACTCTATTCTAAGCCAAGTAAGTCTGGTCAAAACTCCCCCAGAATAGCTGCCTTTCATGGAAAATCTACTGTAATCATTTGATATTACAAGACTCTAAAATTAGCATGAATCCCAGAAATAGCAAGACTGAGCAGTGTGCCTCACAACAGCCCTTAAGGTAAAACACCATACCTAACACGCTAGTAATAGGAGACTCTATAGTAAGGCACATGGATGTTCCACTCACCAGGCTGAACAAGGAGAAGGTTACTGTCAGCTGCCTGTCGGGTGCTCAGATCCACCACATAACACAGGCACTTAGGTCACTCCAGAACAAGTATGACGCTGTCATTGTACATGTTGGTGTGAATGATCTAAGACGTACCTCCCTGGACTACATGAAAAGAGACATTGAGGAGCTCTCTGATCATGTAGCCCAAGCTGGTATGACCCTGACCTTGAGTAGCATACTACCTTCACCTAGAATGAAACCACAATACAAAGACAAAATGATTACGTTCAACAATTGGCTAAGCTTCTGGTGTCATTCTAAGGGGATCCAGTGTCCGTCTGCCTGAGATGACATGATAGACAAGCCTCACTGTTTTTCCAGAGATGGGTTGCACCTGTCATCCATAGGTTTTCGAATACTGGCCAAGGCTCTTGCTGTCCCCGTAGTGCCTTTTTTAGGCAAGGGTCAAAGGACAAACCAACCACCGTAACCAGCACAGGTAACCAAAAACTAAGGGTAATACTACTCAACGCCAGAAGTCTCAACCTCAAAATGCACACACTCGAGGCTCTCCTCAGCATGGAGAAAATTGATGTTTGTGCAGTGACGGAAACCTGGTTCAAGGCTGAAGAGAGCACCCCAGCACTGCCAGGTTACAATTCATATCATACCTTCCGGCCTCAGTTACCGGATCGCAGTACAAAGGGCAGAGGTGTATCCATATTCATCAAGGATACCCATATCTCCAGGTTAGTAGTGCAGCATGATGCCCCAGAGATCATCCATGCACAACTATCAGCAGGCAAAACCACATTTCAAGTCGTAGCCAGTTATAGATCGCCCACCATGTCCCAAGATGCTCACTCTGCATTCCTTGAGACATTGGAAAATATAAAGGTCCTACCCAACACCATAATCTTGGGTGATTTCAACTACCCTGGTATAGACTGGGCGAACTACCAGTGTTCCAACTCCTATGCTCAGCGATTCATAGAATTTATAAATTCAAATGCCCTTGAACAACTAGTATGTTCGCCCACTAGAGGGGACAACATATTGGATTTAATCATCACAAATATGGGCGCCCATTGTACCACACCCGTTATCACTCCCTCTTTGGTCAGATCTGACCACAAACTGATAACCCTGGACATCCTCACCCCTCCACCTCCCTGAGCCAAAGAAACCATAGTCAAAAACGTTTCCAAAGCAAACTTCAAACTACTTGCATCCGAAGTGGAAAGCTTCACTATTGCCTTGCAGAAGGATAATGATATCCAGGATGCGGAATCCTACACCAAGGCACTCTATATGCATCTTCAGGATTGCATGGACCATGCTATCCCAAATAAAACCAAGACTCCTTCCTCAAGCAAGAAGAAACCAGTCAGGTGGACCCTGGCCATAAGCAAACTTTACAATAAAAGGAGGAGACTTACAAAAAAAAAAAAGCCAAATCTCAAGTAGAAAAATCATCCCTGATCAGCATTAGTAAGAAACTGAGGGCCCTCATCAAGTCAACTAAAGCTAATTTTGAAAAGAAAGTTGCCAAGGATGCCAAGGATAACCATAAGGCCTTCTATGGCTACATCAAAAACCTAAATGGCAATGCTCAGGTCTGTTCTGAGCTAGTACAAAATGGAACAAAATACACTGACCCTTCTGACATTGCCAACATCTTGGCTGACAGGTTCAGTGCAAATTTCTCCCCCCCTCACCACCTACAGGGCCTATTACCATTCCAGGGGATTGTGTAAGTCCAATTATTACTGATACGTTGGTTAACAAGGCTCTATCTAAAGCTAAAAACACTGCCTCCATGGGACCAGATGGTGTCCCAGGCTGTGTCATATGCGAGCTCCAAAAGGAATTAACCCCACATCTTAATACCCTGTTCAGTCTCAGCCTCTCCCCAGGATATGTGCCCAAAGAATGGCGCATGGCAACGGTGGTCCCGCTACACAAGGGTGGGGCCACAACTGACCCTGTGAACTACCGACCAATAAGCCTGACCAGTCTGATCTATAAGGCTATGGAGCGAATCATTATGGAACTCATAAATGGAGAGATTGGGAACCTCCAGTCGCTGGACCCCACACAGTTCAGCTTCATCAAGGGCAGATCATGCCTCCTGAACCTGGTGGATTTCTTTAAGACAGTTACTCAGGTTATAGATAAGGGAAAGGAGGTACACACAGCTTACCTTGACCTTGCTAAAGCATTTGACACCATTCCCCATTCAGGTATCATTGATAAGCTCACCAGCCTGGGCATAAACCCTTACGTCACAAGATGAATCGCAAACTGGCTCTCAGACAGATCCCATAAAGTAAGAGTAGCAGGATCTATGTCCGAATCCAGACCAGTAACGAGTGGTGTGCCTCAGGGCTCTGTCCTGGGGCCCCTCCTGTTTGGCATATACTTCTCAGAAGTACAGGCAAGCACAGAAGGGCTGTGGCTGACTAAGTCTGTGGATGACTGCAAACTGGGTGCTATAATAGAGTCTCCGGCCGACACATGGAGATCCTCCAGAAGGGCCTAAATGAGACTGATGCATGGTGTCAAAGCCATGGTCTCAAGCTAAATACAAAAAAATGCGTAGTAATCCCCTTTGGAAAAAACAGAGTGCCCGCAAACTACAACATAGGAGGCAATCCCCTGAAATCTGAAGAAGAAATAAGGGATCTAGGGACCCAAGTCGATAGTCGGCTTTCCTTTGATAACCATGTTGCCAAATTGGTTAGAAAATCCTTCTATGTGATCCATCTGATCATGAAAGGGTTCGCATCAAGATCTAAGGACGTAATGGTGCCCCTCTACTCTTCCCTCATCAGACCCATTATTGAGTACAATGCACCAATTGGAATGTACCTGGCTAGACATCTTCAGCAGCTGGAGAGACCACAGAGGTACCTAACCAAGAGGATTACTGGCCTCAAACAGTTGCCCTATGCAGCACGATTGAAAAAGCTAAGACTGTTTTCTGTTGCATACTGCTTTCTCCGAGGCGATCTCTGTCTAATGTACAGAGCCATGTCCAACCCAGAATTGTTGAACATGCTCCATCTTAGCAAAATCAAATCTACTCGAGCTACACGCTCTAGGGATATAAACCTCAACACAACAATGAATAGAACATGCTGGAGGGATAGATTCCCTTTGCAGAGACTTCCCTTACTATGGAAAAGGGTCCCAATCTACATAAGACAGAGCCCCTCACTATCACTCTTCAAGAGGAACCTTGATGAGTGGATGGGTAACAGAAAGTTCACATCGGGGATCACACCAACAGCACTACTAGATAGGGACCAAGGGTACTAGCTGCTAGTACAAGGGCCTAGGGAACTACTAAAGGGGCGGTGAATACCGCACATTGTGGCTGGGCTAATATATGCCTTCGGGCAGATAGCCCAGTACCAGCCTATGAACCTATGAACCTATGAATGATCAAAAATGCTGACTTACGTGTATAAGTGTGAGATTGCCATCTCACAGCACTCCCTTTTCTCTGAGGTATGATGCCCTTGGAGTTGGTGTGTGTGTGTGTGTGTGTGTGTGTGTGTGTGTGTGTGTGTGTGTGTGTGTGTGTATATATATATATATATATATATATATATATATATATATATATATATATCTATATATATATATATATATATATATATATATGTGTGTGTGTGTGTGTGTGTGTGTGTGTGTGTGTGTGTGTGTGTGTGTGTGTGTGTGTGTGTGTGCATGTGTATATACATATATATATATATATATATATATATATATATATATATATATATGTGTGTGTGTGTGTGTGTGTATACATATATATATATATATATATATATATATATATATATATGTATGTGTGTGTGTGTGTATATATATATATATATATATATATATATATATATATATATATGTGTGTGTGTGCATATATATATGTATATATATATATATATATATATATATATATATATATATATATACATATTTTATTTTATTATTTTTATTATTTTACATTTGTTAACTGGGATGGTCCGACTGGATACATGTCCTTTTTCAGCGGAGGCCCGGGGAGAAAAGCTCCAACAGAGTTACATTGATAATTAGGTACAGTAAATGAGCTGAAAGAACTTAACAAAAACATAGGCTATTTACATACAAGTGCAAGACTGCCATTACTATTTCTGAGATTACAACAAATGTAACAGTAATAACATATTAGCAATGTCGGTAGGCAGTATAATGACATAGAGTTAGACAGGATACATATTTCTTTATCACAGTATACAAAGTACTTATCATCTTAGCTAGTTGTTTATGTTTTAGTTAATGGCACAGAGCTAGTCTGGGTTTGAGCAAGGACATAGCCAGTGTGACTTGAAGTGGAGTTTTAGACTATTTTTGAATTGACTTAGAGAAGTTGCAAGCGTGATGTTATTTGGGAGAGAGTTCCATATTTTACCAGTGGTGTTGGCAAATAGCACGTCACCACCTAGGTTGAGAGATTTAGTTGTTTGGACAAGGAGTCTGTTTGCTGAGCGAAGGCAGCTTAGATTGGAGTAGGGAGTCATTAAGTTTTTTAGTGCTGGGGTATTCTCAGGTTGTTTAAGGATTTTGAAGGCCTCTATGAGTTGGGACTGGTGAAGAAGGTGTGAATTCTATCCATCCAAGCTTTTTCAGGTTAGTACAGTGGTGTGTTCTGTAGGGTAGGCCTGTAACGAACCTGGCAATGTGATTATAGCAGGATGAGAGCTTGGCCAGATCAGATTTGTTAAGGTGAGTGAGGACAGGAGAGGCATATAGTAGGGTAGAGAGAAGGTGTGAACGGGCTGTGGCTGCCCTGGCATTGGTAAGGAAGGCTTTAATTCTATATAGGGTCCCAAGTTTCTTGTTGACTGACTTAATGGCTTGGTTGATATGTATATCAAATCTGAGTTTATTGTCAATGTTTACTCCTAATAGCTTTGTATAGGTGTCTGGGGAGATGATGGTCCCATTATTGGATTTTATAGTGAAGTTTTCGGTCGGAGATCTATTGGTTGGGTAGAAGAGAAGTAACTTGGTTTTGTTTGGATTTAAGATCAGGAGATGGTTGGCAAGCCAGTTTTCAACTTTGGTGAAGCTATGTTGGGTGGTAGTTAGTAGATTTGCAAGAGAGGCATTGGAACATATTATAGTCGAGTCATCTGCATATTGAATGCAGGTGGCTTCAGGGATGACTGTTTGGATGTCGTTTATGAAGACTGAAAAGAGGAGAGGTCCTAATATGGAACCTTGAGGAACTCCTATGGTATTTGGTAGTAGGCAGGAGAGCTTGTTTTGCCACATTACTGCTTGTTGTCTCCCAGTGAGGTAAGCTTGAAACCAGTCAAGGGCTGGAGTATCTTTTTTGGGTACAGGGGGTTTTTTTAAAACTAGAGGGACAACATATTGGATTTAATCATCACAAATATGGGCGCCCATTGTACCACACCCGTTATCACTCCCTCCTTGGTCAGATCCGACCACAAACTGATAACCCTGGACATCCTCACCCCTCCACCTCCCCGAGCCAAAGAAACCATAGTCAAAAACTTTTCCAAAGCAAACTTCAAACTACTTGCATCCGAAGTGGAAAGCTTCACTATTGCCTTGCAGAAGGATAATTATATCCAGGATGTGGAATCCTACACCAAGGCACTCTATATGCATCTTCAGGATTGCATGGACCATGCTATCCCAAATAAAACCAAGACTCCTTCCTCAAGCAAGAAGAAACTAGTCAGGTGGACCCTGGCCATAAGCAAACTTTACAATAAAAGGAGGAGACTTACACAAAAAAAAAAGCCAAATCTCAAGTAGAAAAATCATCCCTGATCAGCATTAGTAAGAAACTGAGGGCCCTCATCAAGTCAACTAAAGCTAATTTTGAAAAGAAAGTCAAGGATGCCAAGGATAACCATAAGGCCTTCTATGGCTACGTCAAAAACCTAAATGGCAGTGCTCAGGTCTGTTCTGAGCTAGTACAAAATGGAACAAAATACATTGACCCTTCTGACATTGCCAACATCTTGGCTGACAGGTTCAGTGCAAATTTCTCCCCCCTCTCACCACCTACAGGGCCTATTACCATTCCAGGGGATTGTGTAAGTCCAATTATTACTGATACGTTGGTTAACAA